>NC_056743.1:1370230083-1370522583 GCF_019279795.1 Protopterus annectens
ACCCTCCTCTGATAATTGTTTACATTTTCAATGAGTTTTAAATAACTAAAATATATTTTGTCGCCCCCATTCTCAGGATATATGTTCTTTTTATTCATCAGCTATACAGAATAGTTGCTGAATTGACCTGTACAAATATAACAGCCTCTAACCAACATTAATTCCCAGTCTTCATCTACTGAGATATCACCTATTACTTCACTCAGAATCTCCCATATTCCTGTTTTCATTTTTGCATTTACTCATATGAGGCATGCAAATATATAATAACCATAATCTTTTAAACTGGTTTAATAGTAAGCAGAATGATTTGTCCTAATTCTCTGTGCCCATTTTTCGCCCTTGTTACCTCCCATGCTTGAGGTACATGGTTCAGTCCTTACCTCCGGCCAACGCCTCTATGGAGTTTGTTGTTCTTTCTATGTCTATATGGGGTTCCTTCCAATTTTTTGTTAAAAGTTATGGTTTGTGCAAGAGGTCCTGGCGTAAGAAAAGAAAGATATATTATATTGGCTATTTCAAGGTAGCCTAACTAGTGCATATTGCTAAGAATATATACTCTGCTGAGAAGTACTATGCTCCTTACGCTTGCTAGCTTTCTCTTTTATCACTGAAAGGTTGCGCATAGAATTTCCCTACTACTTCTACTACTACTACTACAAAACCATTTACACTATTTTTTCTGTTATCATGAAGTTTGTATTTCTTATAAAATATAAAGTTATTTGAAGGAGTTTGTACATTATTTCCACCAGACCAACCCAACATAACCCACTTCTTACTCAATCCAGTCTCCATCCCCACAATAACACATATCTGCTAAAATTAACAAAAAGCACAAGTCTTGCCATGGACAATCTCCCACCAGAATTCAAGAAAATTGCAGCTGATGAAGTTTCTTGAATGTCACATCTCTGCCATCTAGAAAAAAAAAACATATATGCTTCCCCTACTGATTACTCCAATTACAGACCCACTGAAGTCCTGTCCCCACTACTCAATATCTTGGACAAGTGCATACACTCCCAATTATTTCACTATCTAACCATCTATCTGGTTATCTTCCCTCTCAAAAGCAACAAGACTTTCATCCTAGCCATAGTACTACCATCAGTCTACTTCATTATGCTGATACTATCAATAATAAAACAGAAACACCGGCATTTAGGGTTCCTCTCTATTCCTTGATTCACCAAATGCATCTGGCACTGTCTTACACCAAAAACTATTAATAAAACTTTCCTTCTTAGGTCTCTCCTTCACCTCTCTGTGTTCCAGTTTCACAGCTTAATAGACACATTGCAAATACTCTTTTTAGAGACTTGATACTTCTGTAAAGGTCTGTGCTTTTGTTATTGTAATTTTTAAGCTTTCCTTTGGTGTAATTTCTGAAGTTTTTCATCCTGATCCTCGACTGAAAAGGTGTTTTGTGCTCAGTGTGATTTTCCCGGTAAACAAATAAGTAAATAGGGGAGAATTAGCCAGATGAAGTTGATGTTATCTAATAGGTTTAAGATCTGTGTCATGTTTTATTTTTAGTATCATACTCAGCTGTTATTTATATGTATGATTTGCCATTTGGTTGATATAAATGATCTGATAGGGATGTGATGCTACAGATGTATTTATTAACATATTTCTGTGCATAGAGGAGTCTAAAACTAGATAAACACTGCCAATTGCAACAAGGAAAGACTGGTGTTATTTATGTGTTTAGGAATAGGGATGCATGCCATTGTTATGTCTCCCATACCATAGATAGGATTGGGAAAAGTCCAGCATAGGAGTGTACTGCTTCTGAGCTGGGTAGCACAAAATGTTTATCCAATTCACAGCAAGGCAGGGAGGGTGTGGAGAGAGATCACAGCATAGGATAAGCATCTCTTGTGTGACTGATAGCAAGTAGTAGTAGAAAATTTTCATCTGTCATTGGTAGGCAATAGTAATAAAGAGGATGATTTCAGAGGGACAATGAGAATGGTCACTAGTTCTTTTGGGACTAGATGCTGGATTGTTCTCCTTCCCTTTGACCTGATAATCATAAGAACAATACTAGGGCATAGTGTTGGCTTTTGTTCTTATAATGAGAACAATACAAATGCATTTTAACAGGACAAAAAGTATTTTACTAAAATAATACAATCAGTTAGGGGGCCTTAAATATGGGGATGACCTGATATAGTTAAAACTTTACTCAGTGTACTACATACTTGTCAGGGCTGATTTAATATAGGGATTTAAATGTCTACACAATGAACTAATATGCATAGCAGAGATATTGGGTGGCATACATAGCTATTATATGACTGCATAAAAGCTATCCATGCTGTCTACAAATTACAGCAGGAAAAATGCAATCCATACAGGCCACGTATTCTAATGAGCAATGGCCACAAATAAGGATGAGGAAATTAAGTCATAATGAGACGAAAATGAAAAATAATCTAAAATTGTGTATAGTAATGAAGCCTTCTCCCACCTACTTGTGATCCATAGTCAAATTTTCAAACTTTTCTGGCTGTGTACAGATTCATTATAAATGACAGAGTTGCACCTATTCAGTCCTTGGTGATGCTGTCACATGCTACTAGCTTTGCTATTTCTCTGTGACAGCAAGTTGTCTTGGCCATGGCAAAACTGCTTACACCCATTGGTGCTTGTTGAAAAAGAAGGCCAAGATACAGGCAGAGAATAACTCACTATAATTTTGGCAATCAGGAGATACTTCATAGTTTCAGAGTGGACAGGGATATTGTAATGTTCTTAGTGAGCAGGCATGGCTACAAAGCGGCACTTCTGGGATGCATGGCCATCCTATTCCTTTGGATACTAAGGCAGATATAGCCCTCACTATACTTGCCATGGGAACCTTCTATAGACAGACTGAGGACACACTGGGTATCTCACAGGTTTCTGCCATGAGGATACTTCAGCAGCCCTCCATGTACTCTTGCCATGTGTGGATCAGTACATCTATTTCCCTCTGTCACTTCAAGACTGAGCCAGGATAATGTGTGCCTTTTATGAGGTGGCACATTTCCAGAGGTACTCAGTGCAATAGATTGCACCCATTTTGCAATTAGGGCTGTGTCTGGTGCATAAGAAGAGTGATACAGAAATAAGAAGGGCTACTATTCCATCGGTTGCCAGGTAGTGTGCGATACATGGGGGTGCATCACCAATGTTGCTGTCTAGCATCAAGGCAGTGCGCATGTTTCCCATATCTGACACACTAGCTCACTCTACTAACAATCATGTTGTCTGTAATTGGAAAATATATATTTTTAATTTAATCAGTTATTTATGGCAAAATATATTGCAAAACACTAAACCACTTTTGTTTGTTTTGTCCCTTTTTGCTTTGTTTTTCTTTCACATGATGCTGGAGATCCACTGAAGCCATGGCTCATAACACCAATGAAAAATCCAAGTGCAGCTGCAGAAGAGAACTTCAAATACAGCCATGTTCCAGACCTGTATTTTCACTGAGATGGCCTTTGGCTTCCTGAAGAGTCATTTTTGGTGCCTGGATGAATCTGGAGGTGCCCTTTGGTATGAACAAGTCACTGCATGCAGGATGTTTACTTCATGTTGCAATATGAACAACATGGTCATGGGATGATCTGTTGGTGAAGTGACCCATGCTGTTACTGCAGCTCCCAGTTCCAGTCCTGCTATGAATAATTGTGACTAGCAGGCAGCAGTTTTAAGAGACCCCATACAGCAGGCTCCTGCATGGCATATGGCTGCATGGGTACCTCTCAGCTGTCCAGATTTTTTCCTCATATTTTTGGTCTATTCCTCATAGAACTTGAGGTTTTCTGGCAAATCACTGGGATGATCTGAGGATTGAAGTCACTAAATAGTGACATACATTTGAGTTTCAGACTTCAAATCCTTCTGAAAATGTATGTTAACACAAACCCTGTTACTCTGACAACTTTCTAAGTTTATAAGAGCAATATTTAAAATATGTCCCTATTTATGTGCTTTGGTTTCACCATTTTTTCAGGCCTTGTCCAGATTTATTGCACCAAGAGGTTGAGAGGCACTCCAAGTGTAAGTCCAACATAATTCCTAAAGATTTTGCTTTCAGTATAATAAGTGACTTACTTTGGTTTAAGGTAAACAGGCTTAGACTGAGGGCCAGATTTGAAAAGATCTCCTCGTAGTTTAAATTGTCACTTACACTGAGAAATTGACTTTTGGAATCAGCCCCACAGAGTATAATTGATGTGTGCATTGACATCTGTGGGCTATGCTGTGTGGTGCATGATCTACTTTCACTGTTCCTCAGACATTCTTTTTCATCTTTAAATTTTTTTTTTTTTTAGAATAGGTACTCATATTGTTGTTTGCAAAAGACATGCCTGAGTGCTCACTAACTCCTGTTTGGTGATTTCATAAAGCATCATATAAGGAATAATCACATTTTAACTGTTTTGCACAATATACTCTGCAGAGGTGGTGTACCAAAGTAAGCATGTACTGAATGTCTAGAAGTGCAATTAGTAAAATACATCATTTCAGTGTTTTACATATCTTCCAAGTGATGAAAGCACATCATATTTTTTTTATATTATGCAATGTTTCCTCAGTTTGAGCAGTGTTGTCTGTTAAAGTACTGTACATCAGATTATTTTGTCATTACAAAATAATCTGTGGCCCTAGAGACAAAAACATCATTATTTGTTCAGTGTTGAGGGTCAACTGGCAGCAGTGTTTACATGGCAGGACACTCATTTTAATCTTCAATTTTTTATGAGGGGCTGTCATGACAGCTGGATCTTGAGTTGCTCTGATGTTATGACTACTTAATGCATGTGATCCTACAGGCATCGACTGGACAGTGCTCTGCAACCAGAATCTCGAATAATGAATGCTGATGTGGACTGCATAAATGCTGTTTTGCTTGATCCCCACTACTAATTACAGTGCTTTCCTGAGAAGCAATTATACCACTACATATCTGGACAGTGCCCCATCCTCTTATTCTCCCAATATTAACTCCAACTTGAGTCTTGTAAGTCCTAACTAGTGTATGAATATTGGTGGCCTGAAATGCTTGAAGTAATACCATTGTATGCATCAGGGTGTTCAAGGCATTATCATTTTTCCCTGTGCCATTTTTATGTAGTGCTGGAAATCCTCATGTATGCCTTGCAGGATTTTGACCATTTCCAGATGACTCAATATGGCAGTGATCTGAGCCCTAACAATGTGACAGCACATTTGTTGTGGGGCAGCCAATGCTTTGTGTGTCTCTTGAGGTAGCTTTGACAAAGTCCTGTGCCTGGTGCCCCCTTTGTAATGGTGCTACTGCACACACTGTTACTTCTAAATTTCTGCCATCACCCCAAATGTGTTCATCTGGGTTTGGAGATACTGGGGTATAGCTGCATGAATTTTCCTCCTGTACAACCATGAGTGTAACATCAGCATCTGCTTGACTCTGTGATGTACTGTCACTTCCTACAGAATTACTAACCTGTTGTGGTGTGTGAGTTCCTGCTATTAAACTCTGGGACTGTGTGCCACTTAATCATCCTTATCTTCAGCAGACATCCTGCTGCTGGTATCCTTCAAATTTATTGGTATAATGGAAATGTTTGCTTCTGCTGCTGACCCTATCATAAATGATTTGAAAACATTGCTAGTAAAGTAGAAGCATACACTACAGTAAACTGAGTATGAAGGTGTGGAGTACGCTTACCATTGACACTGGCTTAATTGATGTATGCAGACGTAAAAGGTTCACCTGTTAATAATAAATATACATTTAATGTAATCATTCCATGTCAGAATTATGTCTATATCTGTTGCTGTTTTTCAACTAATCTTCCTTAGCAGATAAGTGTTGCTGCTGCAGACATTGGTAGTAGCCAGTGTCCACACCACCTCTGATTATTCCAGTGCCATCATCTTCTCTTCACAATCATCCCCATAAATGGAGAGGAAACAGAGGTAATCCAGAAAATGCAAGTCAGGTCTGGTATCCCACCTGTGACCCAAAGGGTGGCAGTTCTAACAAGAAACAAAGAACAAAGGATTAGTCCAGGCAAAATCATTTTGGCTAAAAGATCTAGGAGACTCTCTTTCTGATGCCTTCCTTGTGAGAGAAATAAAGATGCCTTGTTGAAGTTTTAAGTAGTTTATTCAGTTAAGTAGGTAAATAGATGAGTAATCTTGTTATAATTCCTCATCTGATGTTAAAGAGATAAGTGTTGGAGACCCCCTCCACCAAGTACTAGTATGGGCAACTGCATACTACCTTGCCTTAGATCCATCTCATCCTACAATATCATTCACCCTATTTTTGCACTATGTTAAAGTGTAGTTGTTTTCATTGAGCACATTAATGTCCATTACAACTTAATTCCAGGCTTTTGACCTCTCAACTTATTTGGGCTCCCCTTTACCAAACATATGTTTGCTATATGTTCTAATGGCTGCCGTGAGGATACAGTTTTCCTCAAGGCTGAAGCTTCCTTTACTCTGTCTCTCTCCCTTGTTTTGCATCATTACTGCACATAAATATATGCCACAGTCATATACAAAAAAAAATAAATAAATAAATAAGATGTAATCAACAACAATCAAACACAACAGTGAAAGCATGCCTGCAATCCTCATAGAAAATAAGTTAGGTGAAACAAACCCCATAATTATATACACATGCAGGGTAGCCAAGTAATGTTTACACTACCATGAATACATTTGCAGTAGTTAGGAAAGCACTTTTGAGATCCATCCTTCCCCTACTCCCTACCACTCTCCTGTAATCATATACTGTCATTAATCATTCAGCAGTGATGGCCAGAATTCTCCCAGTAAAGATATATGTATTTTGAGCTAACAAAAGACCCTTACCATTGCACTACTTTACAATTAAATCACTGCATTTCTATCATGTATGCACAATCACTAAGTGACACCAAAGTAAATAATTTTCCAAGAGATCACTTATCATTTGCATTGCTGCTTTAATAATTTGCCATCTGCAAATGTCAGCTTTACCTTAGCTAAAGGCATCGTAATATGCCCATCATACCAGTAAATGAACATTTCTTGAAGTGAACTCAATAATCTTACATCATTTGAACTGCTTCATATGAAGTGGAATACTAAAACAGTTATCATACATCACAAGGGTGGACCATCAACCAACCCTGGAAACTACAGAAATATTAGTCTGGCTAGTCTAATATGCAAAGCCATGGAATGAATTAAAATGGAAATGATCAGCAAAGACATGGGTGACTTTTAGATACTGGACCTAATTCAGTTTGGCTTTGTCAAGAGAAGGTCATGCCTACTAAACCTGGTGGTCTTCTTTGAGAAGTTCACCAAGGCAATGAATGAGGGGGAAGTGGTGCATATCGCCTACCTGGACCTGGCTAAGCAATTTGATGCAATCCCCACTTGGAAATAGTTGACAAGCTCACCAAACTAGGCATAAAACCCTATATAACTTGCTGGATTTCCAGCTGGCTCACAGTCAGGACTGAGGAAGTCAGGATTGGTGATATCACCTTCACTAAGTGATGAGTCATCAGTGGGGTACCTCAGGGCTCCATGCTGAGACCGCTCCTATTTGGCATCTACTTCCCAGAGGTAAATGCTAATATCAAGGGCCTTTGGCTGGCCCCTTATACACAGATGACTGCAAATTGGGAGCTATTATAGATTCCTCCCGTGACACAAACATCTTACAAGAGGGTTTAACACAAACAAATGACTGATGCTAATGTTGCTGACTAAAACTCAGTGCTAAGAAATGCATTATAGTGCCTTTTGGGAAAACTGCCACCCAATCTAAACAATACATCAATGAGACAACCCAAAGAGATGACCTGGTAGTTTGGGTTTTGGGAACATATGTAGACAGTAATCTGGCCTTTGACCAACTTGTGGCCAAGGTTGTAAGAAAACCATTCTATATCACCAACTTGAAAATAAGGGCATGGCATCTAGGTCCAAGGAACTCATAGTGCTACTTTATTCAGCCATTAACTGATACATCACTGAGTATAATGACCCCCTTCAGCATGTACATGACAATAAATATGCAACAGTTAGAACCCTCAACAAGGGATCCTTGTAAAAACAAGAATGGCTTCACCAAACATAGATTGTATTCTTGAGCAAATAACTTTAATAAAGATGAGCTAAAAAACTTTCACAAACTGTTTCATTATGTCTAGTGCAAACATTTTCAAATGGTGCAGTTTAGAAGTTTTCAAGGTCATGTGCAAATGAAATCACATTCACATTTAAAGATGAAGTATCATTTACACTTTTGTTATAGCAATTGTAAAACAGGTTTCAAATACACAGCTTCATTTAAACTAGGTATTGTGTCAGCATGTAATTCATTAATCCACTTATATTCCAAATGTCCTGTTTTAGTTACTAAATCACCTCCTCTGTCTGACTAGTATACTATCTCAATGCTCATAAAAGTAAAAGTGTCTTTTACCTGCAATATCTAAATGTTTAAATACAAGCATTCATTTCGACTTGTCTTCTTCTTTCAGATATGTGATTGCACATTCTACCCTTCAGCCTACAGTTAGTTTTACCCACATAGAAGGTATCACAGTCCATACACAGTGCAGAATATACTAGATTTTTCATGTTATAGGCTGCAGTCCCATTTATCAAATGTTTATTTCTATTCATTGGGTGTATAAAGCTATCAGTCATTCCCTTTTTATATAGTCACAGAAAATACAGTTAAAACATGGAAATGTACCTTTTTTTAGTTAAATTATGTTTATGACCTTTCTTCTGCCCTTTCTATATCCAAAATCTGGTCCACTCAAATACTCGTTTAGAGCTACGTCCTTCAAAATTTGTAAAATGAATCTGTTTTTCTTAATGATCAAGTATTTCATTGGAATAAGCATTATATGTATGGATAAATCTAACACGGTTATTAGCTTTTTTTTACTTGCCGTTCTTCTGCTTCCCTATTATCTGCAAACGCTGGTCATGTTCTATCATTTCTTTTTTCTTTAACTGATTTATACTGTCTTGTGACCTCTATATTCTAATATCCCCTAAATAAAATTGTTTCCTGATCTCAGCAATTGTTTTTTCATAATTTTATCACTGGTATTCAGTCTAGCAACCCTTACCATCTGGCTCTTACAAATGCTAGGAAACAGATGGTGGACACATACTAGATCTATGTAAAAATGTATTCTTTTTCTACATCTTTTGTATATGTTGAACTAGGCAGTTCTCCATTACTTGACTTCAACATCCAAGAAATTTCTTTTTTCTATGGAAAACAAAAACATGTATGTGACAAAGCATTTTTTGTTAAACCACAACTTGCCAATAATATGGAATGTCCTGCCTCCCACTATTACCCAACTAGAATCACTACAACCTTTTAAAACTGCACTAAAATGCCTCTTTTTCAATAATATCATATATGCCCCTAAACACAATCTCTAAGCCACCATAAACATTATAATTTCATTCTATTCTTTCTTTCCTCTCCTCCACTAAACATCTCTTCAAATTACTATGATTCCTTTCCCTTTTCCTTCTAATCATATTCTATTGTTGCTGCTGTCTCCTAGAAAACTAAACTTCTATTTGATCTTAATATATTTCAAATGTACATTATATCTTGAATATATCTATAATGTACTTTGATTGTTTTATGTATTGATCTACTACACTGTTTATACTAACATCCTTTTGCAAATGATTATTTGCCATTGTACACATTATCTATTATTAACAATACCGTAAGATATGTTAGTGGAGCTTTTCTCCTCGGGTCACCACTGAAAATGAATTTCTGACCCAGTGGGCTTTCCCGGTCAACCAATGCCAATGAATAAATAAATAAATAAATAAATAAATAAATAACAGGCCCGGGACTAATGCTCCTGCTGGTTACCTAGTTTTGGTTAAGGTGATGTTACACACTAATGGGGGTGGTCTTCAACTTTTGAACCATAGCCGTGCTCATATTTTCTTCATTCTGGCAGTGGCACTTCAAATGATGGCAGTACTTGTAAAGACACAGTGCCACACCTTAGCTGGTCAGACAGAGAGACCACAATAATGCTCTTTCTTCTGAGTGATTCATATCTGGGTAACATCCAGGCATGTGTTAGAGGGTTTGACTGGAAACAATTGACATCTGATAGGAGGTGGGTGAACACCTGTCATCCAGTAGGAGGTAGGTAAACACCTGTCATCCATGACAGGAATCACCTGCTCTGGCCCCCAGTGCAGACACTGGTGGGAAAATATACAGAGTCATAGTCCTGAGCAATTGGCTGAGTGGGTTAATCAGGTAAGCGGCAAGAAAGCCAAAGTTACATAGTATTTTTTTTTTACTTTTTTGGTCATTTTAGACATAGGATTAAAAATAAACAATAAGAAGGTTGAATAATTGAAGGTATTTGCTAGAAGAAATATGAGTAATTGCAAATATGCATCTATGATGTTATAATAATGCAAAAGCATAATCAGCATAATCATATCTGTACACAGAACTGCATATGTATACAAATATATTGAATATTTATGTGATATAAATACAAATGTAAATGTATGAGTAAAGACATATATGTAAGCTGCATATCTATCTATATATATATATATATATATATATATATATAAAATCACAAATATATATGTCTATAAATTCTACTCGTACATCTGCATGAGTACACCTACAACTATTTTTTCATCTATATAAATGTGTAAATAGTAATTATATAGAGCAGTCATTTCTTACACTGTATTAACTGCATGTACAAGATGGGTGATTGCAGTCGGACGCCACACCATAGACAGAGTGGAGGTTGGGGTGGGGTGTAATTTGCAGTGTCAAGCGAATGACCAGCACAACGTTTAGTGAGAAATGACCTGTTGGTATTACTTCTGTATACATTTTAAAACAACCTGCTTGCATGCTTATAATTGAAGCAAAAGACTATGAAAGTAGGTATTATCCTGAAGCATACATTTTACATCCAACTGTAACAGTATTCTGTTTTGTTTAAAAGAGGTTTATTTGAAAGGAAGTGAAGACCGTTCTTCATTTCTTGTGTTCAGCTTCTGTTTCTGCCTGAGGAAAATTCATGGAGTGTTACATATAGCTGCAACTTGGGTATGCAAACCATAACAGTTTAAAGTAGAACCTATACGGAAAGTGTATATAAAGAGTCCAGATAACACCCCTCAATCAGACAAGCTATGCACATGTATAAAAGTTTAACAATTTGAAGGAAGATGCAGGCATACTATTTATAACTGGCATTAAAGGAAATATTGCTACAGTATAAGAATTCAGATATTAATCATTTTTTAAGCAAACATACACTAAGCAAGTGCAACAGTAACTGAAATGCCTTGCATAGTATTAGTAGTCATATCAGAAATGTTAAGGAAAACAAAGGTGAAATACAAGTAAACAGCAATGGTCTTCTCAGTCTAGCTAATGAGGAGATCAGTTACAATTATGCGCAACACAGTAAGAGACTGATACAACTGGTAGAACCTGCTGCTAAGTATAAATAAAGTAACAAATGCACTAATTGTCATTAACTGATTTTATAATACATATAACTGTAAGGATTTACAAAGGATAATAACTGAAGGACTGAAATGCTTTCAGTACAGTCTTCTTCTTTTCCTTTTGGCTTTTTCCATTAGGGAGTCACCACAGTGGAACAACGGTCCACAGAATGATTAGCAGTGGAGTTTTACAGTGTCGAGTTGCCAGCATTGTGCCCAGCCTTCCACAGAAGGTGCACACACTCACAACTAGGGCCAATTTAGAGTGTTCAATCCACCTTCAGCATGTCTTTGAGATGTGGGAGGAAACCAGAGCATTTGGAAGAAAGCCGTATGACTGCAGGGAGGACACTCAGACTCTGCACAGAAGGCACCCTGGCCACGAATCAAAAGGAGAGCCTCTTGCTGTGAGGTGGCAATGCTAACTGCTGTACCACCGTGGTCACCAAATGCTTTCAGTACAGTATTGCAACCAAAGAAAAGCTATGTCAATTTATAAATATACACATACATCGAATGCTGTCTAAAATTATCTGTGGATTTAGTGTGTGTATTGTTTTCTTTGCCTCCCCCTTTTTATTTTAATTACGTATTCCTTTGTCCTTTTTTATTTTCTCTCTCCTATTTCTGTTCAATTTTTTTTTTATGGAATCAAATTACTCAGTTGCAACCCAGCCGTGTACCTTCTAGGTTAGGGAATGTTCATGTTCTGCTCATCCAGGGATGCTCTCACAGGATTATGGTTGTGGCACCAGTCTTGTAGGTAGTCTGGCATGTGGCAGCTTGGCAAGCCTCATTGAACAGGGGCCTGTGGACTTGGTTGAAGATGTGGTAGAGCAGATTGTGGATAGAAAGCTTCAGCCAATTGAGGCTTTTCTTCAGCAGGTTTAAACTCACTCCCCAGTCGACATTGACCTCCATGGCAACACAGGCCCCTGCCCTCTCAACACTGGGGTCCTCAACTACAGCACCATCTGGCAGAGGAAACATTTGAGGCCTTGTGGAGTAGGGACAGTTGTTATGCTGCACTCCTTTTCACCCCCTTCCTTCCCTTATTCACACTGTTATACCACCTTGCCTACTTACATACTACCCTGTTATCTAAAAATATTTGAAAAAATAAGGGGCTATCCCCCACCAGAAACATAGTACCCCATCTCCCCCACCTCCTCCAGCACAACCCTCTTGATATGTTCCTACTGTAGTTCCTTTTTTTGTTGAATCTCCCCTTTTGTAATCTTTCCGATCACCCACTTTCCACCCTTTAATGAAGTCATGGTGTTCACATAAGGATACCCCTATATAAAACCTATTAAACCACTTTATTCAATTTAAAAATGAATAATAAATGCTTGGAATCCTTTCCTTGCCCTAAGTCTTTCAAGCATGACTCAACATAGTAGCATTCATCCTCAGTACATATGAAGTCTGTGTCTTTCACATAGTCCTTCATATACTTAATGCTTATCTTCAGATACTTTATGCTTTTGGAGTATAAGTACAGGTATTCCTCAAAACACCTCCTTATCATCATGAAAATGTTCTCTTAGTGTATTTGCATAGAAGCATTGTGACACTCTTCATGTATAACAGCTATATAGGTGCAAAGCCCTGGATGATGAATACCACCTGTTATTTTTAACTCAACCTTGAGACTTACCAGAAGTAATGACCTACTGGTTTGCTACAGCTGAAATTATGAGATTAACCAAAGTCATTTATTCACTGCCCATGCAGGAAAGAAATTAAATAAATCACCTGTGTACATAAAAAGTTTTGATAATCTTACAAAGTTCAAAAATAATGTTAATAAGTAATTTGGTGCCAAGAGCTATTGGACTGCAGTAACTTGGAAATTGGCTTTTGATGACCTTTTTTGCAGTTCTTAGATACAGTTCAACACTGAACATTGAATATTTCTAACTAGACTAGAAAAAATGCCTGCCTCAAGTAATTGGGACTCACAAGTAATCTTGTAAAGGAAAAGTCATTGACTGACCATTAGAGACTTTTGGTAATTTTGTGGAGTAGGCAGAGAAATACAATGTGAAGAACGTGGTTACTGTCTTCTTCTTCTTTTGGCTTTTCCCAGTTAGGGGTCACCACAGTGAATCATCTGTCTGCTCATGATTGGCAGTGGAATTTTACAGTGTTGCATTGTCAGCTCGGTGCCCAACCTTCCACAGAAGGCATAGACACACTCACACCTAGGGCCAATTTAGAGTGCCCAATCCACCTCCTACATGTCTTTTGGGATGTGGGAGGAAACTGGAGCACCCAGAGGAAACCCACGTGACCACAGGGAGGACATGCAGACTCTGCACAGAAGGCACCCCAGCTGAGAATCGAACCGGAGAACCTCTTGCTGTGAGGTGACAACACTAAACGCTGCAACACCATGGCCACCAATAAGAATGTGGTCACTGTACTATGGAATATTCCAAGATTGACACAATGTTAGGGTGGCCTTTTTTATTTGTTATTCTGAAACAAGTGTTTGTAGAATGTAGATTTTAAACAGGAGTGCATGTCCAGCCCTGGATAGCAGGATGAGTAAGTGAGGGGGGTTTTTACTTATGTATATCTGAAAAGATAAACATGGCATGGATGCCTGGTATCCCCAAATCTATTCTGTGTTGCCAATAGTAGTTTTGGAACAAATAATTCATAGGTATTTAGTTGTGGGGAAGGGATCTCATTCACCATCATGTCAACTTATTTACAGATAATTGTATATTACTGTTGCAGGATGCAGCTGGGTTATTACTGGAAATTACTAATCTTTAGCTATGTTTGCAACCTCAAAGGCAATACACAATTGTGTGCAGAGCTCATTGTAAAGGGAGCCACCTATACTGCGCCAGAAGATATAGCAAAGCCCCTGGCTGATAAATTCAACTCCAGCTTTACTACTCTATCCTCTTCAACCTTCCCTCAGGAAATATCATCACATATAACTCCCCCTACTATCAATAGGGAACAGATCCTTAATGCTCTATCTAAGACCAAGAACACTGCATCAGTGGGCCCAGACAATATCCCAGAATGCCTTCTAAATAGCATGAAACATAACCTATCAGGGCCTCTGGAATTACTATTTAACTGTAGCCTCCAAACAGGCTTTATATCTCATGAATGGAAAATGGCAGCAGTCATCCCTCTGCACAAAGATGGGCCATCTACAGACCCTAGAAACTGCAGAACCATAAGTCTCACTAGTCTTATATGTAAAGCCCTGGAAAGAATTATCATGGAGATGATCAATAAACATTGTAAACCTCCAGACACTGGTCCCAACCCAGGTTAGTTTCGTCAAGTGCAGATCATGCCTACTCAACCTGGTGGACTTCTTTGAGAAGGTCACCAATGCAATGGATGATGGCAAAATTGTTCACACTGCCTACCTTGACCTGGCCAAAGCATTTGACACAATACCCCACTCGGGCATTGTTGACAAGCTCAAGAGGTTAGGTACAAACCCGTATGTCACCCGGTGGATAGCCAACTGGCTCACAGACAGGACCCAGGAAGTTAAAATTGGGGAGTCCACCTCTAAAAAGAGGTCACTCACAAGTGGAGTCCCTTGGGGATCAGTCCTTGGACCATTCCTTTTTAGCCTTTACTTCTCAGAAGTCAAGGCCAATGTCAGTGGTCTCTGGCTGACTAAATTTGCAGATGATTGCAATTTAGGAGCTGTCATTGAATTTCACACTGACACAAAGGTTCTCCACTAGGGCTGACACTGACAAACAACTGGTGTCAGAGTCATGGACTAAAACTTCATGCCAAGAAATGCATAATAGTATCCTTTGGGAAGTCATCCATCCATCCATCAGTGGTAACTATCATATTGATAACACACCCCTTAGAACTGACCCAGTAGTCAGGGACTTAGGGACATACATAGATAGTAATCTAGCCTTTGATTATCATGTGTCTACAGTGGTAAGGAAATCATTCTATGTTGCACAACTTATAAGCTAAGGTATGGCATCTAAGTCCAAGGAAGTCATTGTTCCACTGTATTCGGCATTCATCAGACTTATCATTGAATACAATGGCCCCTTTGGTATGTACTTAACCAGGCATATCCAACAACTGGAATGTCCACAGAGGTTCATCACTAAAAGAATACAAGGCATAAGTAATATGTCCTATGCAGACCGCTTCAGGACCCTATCCCTGTATTATGTCTCCTACAAGCTTTTAAGGGAAGATCTATGCCTGGCATCCAAGGTATTGTCAGACCCCAATCTGATGAACCTCCTGCATATCCACAAAACAAACAGTACCAGAAGTACCAGCTGTAAAGACTTAAAACTTGCCTGTGATATAAATTGGACCTACTGGAGAGATAGGTATGTATCCCAGAGACTACCCAGTCTATGGGACAGGCTCCTCATCCATGTGAAGCAGAGCTCCTCCGTAATCCAATTCAAGTGCAACTTGGACAATTTAATGGGAAACCAGAAATTCATCCCTGGTTTGGCATTTATGTTTTTAATGAAACAGGTAACCTGTAAATGGTTCATCTCTTAGGTCTGTGCTTATGCTCATTAAGGGTGTCAGAACTTGTCAGAGATTTGGGATGCATGGCTAGACTTAGAAAGGCCCTTGTGGTCATTAGCCTAGTAAACACCTATGAACCTATAAACCTATACTCAGACAGCTTGGGAACATATTATGTTTGAGGTTTTATCCACAGAAGTCTATAGCTGTAAGAATAGGTGAGACTTAAGCAGGAGGATTGTTGCTGGCTTTGATAAAGATAAAAAATATCTGTGTCTGAGGGTCTATCTGACAGATATATAGTTTATATATCGTAGGAAATAATGAAGGAAAAAAAATAATGGATGCTGGATAATTGGGATGAAAAGGTTTGATCTTTGGAAGTGAGGATAGAGATAATACTGGTTTTAGAGGCATTAATATATGCAACCTCAAGCCTGATGAATAAAAATGCATACCTCTCATGAGTCCAGAATTTCACATAATGTCAAGATTTTTGCCTGATATTTTGGCCTGCTACTCATAAAATGTTTTGCTTTCTGGAAAATCATTGAGGTTTAAAGTCACTAAATAATGACACGACATTTGAGTTTCTGACTTAATTTCCTTCAGGAAATGCATGCAGATGCAATTTTTTTAAATCAACACTCTACGTTTATAAGAGCAATATTTAAAATCTGTCACTGATTTTGGGTCTTTGTCCACCAATATTCTTGTTTTTGTCCAGAATTGTTACACTAAGAGGTTGAGAGGTATCTAAAAATGTGATGGCTATTCAGAGACTTTGCGGTATGTTTGGAGGAAGGAGAGCTAGGGGTAGAATTGGAAGGTAGAGGATAAGGGTGTCCACATGGCTAGGGTTGGAGGATGCCAGACATTGGCAGATATGTGGTGACTGTTAATCTAGTTCATAGAATGAGACGATTAGAGACTGAGATACTGTGGCAGTATGCATGGGAAAAGAAGAAAAGCAAGGGTGAAGAGCGATGTGGTGAAAGGGCAGCTAGAGATGCATTCAAAGCAATGAGGAGTTATACGGGGGAGCAAATGGGTGCTTGTGGACTATAGGAAAGTGAGAACGTTTGACAGATATAGAAGAGGAGGAGGCAGAGTGGTAGCAAGCACACTGATGGAATAGAAAGATAAGAGGTTAGAAGTGGTGGTTGACAGTGGAGAAGTGAGGGTGGTGTTTTTATGTTATCTCAGACAACAAGGACTTGTTACAGTCTACAGGATAGGGAATGGCTGATGTTTGGGGAAGTGGTTAGTAAAGTGAAGCTGAGAGACAGAGGTAGTCAGGTTGGAATAAATCAGGTCTGAGGTCAGTTAATGAAGAAAAATGGGCAATGAGGAAAAAAATGAAAGAGGGCAGTACATGACAGAGAGGGGGCTAGATGATCATAAAATTGAGGAGTTTGGTGGCCAGTCTTTGATTTGCTAATGATGTTGGTACATAGGTGCACAGAATGACTAAGGAGCTAATGAAAGAATGATGTGACAGTTGGATGAGTTGATAGAACTATGGGGAAATCCAGGCATACAGTTTATATATATGGTGGGTTTGTTTTAAGGTGAGGTAGGTTTGGGAAGAGATATTTATAACATGGAGAGGAAGTATGTGATACATAACTTCTAGATTCATGGTTCTTTTGTTTGTGTATTTAAAGTAAAGTACTGAGAAAATAGGCTAAACAGAATATAGGGGCTGTTTAATGAAAATGAGCTGGGCAGTGAAATGAGAAGTAGGGGAATGATTCTGAAAGAAAATGAGGCATGCTCAGTTGGGGCAACAAAAGATAAATTAAGTGCAAGAGAATGGGAATGTGATTGCTATGGTTAACATAAGTAAGGTATGAACAGAAGTAGGTGCTAGTATGTTAGAAGAGGAAAAGGCTGGAAGAGGAGGAAATGATGCTGGTTGCCTATACTGGAGAGTAGTTAATACGGTACTTAGGCTGATGCTACCAAGATGCAACACAGTGGGGGGGTACTTTCCATTTCCCTGGCTGTATGGAGATGGCTGGTGAATGTGGGGCATAGTAGCCCATGAACAGGATGGGGTTAGAGGTGGAGGATTAGTAAGCAATCAATGACTGCAGAGGGACACAACTGTAGATGAATGAAACCAATTTACTGTATCAGACAGGTTATTATACACAATAGTCTTTTTTCCATTTTGTACTTATTATTTATATTTCTACATAATAATTCAAAATTAGAGAATGAGAAACCCCAACAGGTCTTCCAACTCTTAGTAATGTTGAATATTAAGTAGCATAATGCGTTTGGTGTATGTGAAACAATGGTGCTACATGTGTGTTTCACAACTAATGTATGCATTTTAGAAAAAAAAATAGGTAAATTCCTGATGGATAATAATTCATTCCAAGCTTATAGGTTTCAGAAACAACCCCCAACAACAAAAAGAACATGAAAAACACTGTAGTGAGTGAGGGGTGTGTGATGATATGAGGTAGTGGCAGCAGGGGTGTGTGATGATATGAGGTAGTGCCATCAGTGCTAGGGAGTAGGGCAGTGCATGTGTAACAAATGCCAGCATAGATAGCTGGAGTTTTGTAAAAAAATTTATGTCATTTGACATTCACACTGATTTGTACAGATGCTTGTCTTAAGAATGTATTTATAAAGTTACTTGCCTGAAAAATGCATCAACAGTGGGTCCTGCTGGACAGAAAAGGGATATACTTGTATGTCAGACAGTATTATTATAACTGACTAAATGTAACAGAGAATTTCAAGGGAAGAGGTTAATCTCAGTCTAGATAATTTTGAAAAACAGGTAGAAAATTAAATGGGTTAGTTTAGGCCATAACGATTTTATCTTACAGGTCTGATTGCAGCCAGAGACAAAAGTGTCTAGTTTAAAACCAGGACTAGAATTCTTAATGTATTGTCTTTAGGGGTGAACTAGTTGCTACCTTGGAAGGGTGGACGTTTTTGAAATAGTTTTTTAGTTTGCAAATGCTGCAACAGATCTAAGCAAAGCTCTTGGTGTGTATTGTACCAGAATCAGGTGACCAGATGTCATGGCATTCTATAACCAGCACTGAAATGATTTTTAGATATTAATGTAAGATATTCCAGATGTCTTGCAGCAGCTCTTTGAAACCTGACAGCAGAGATGTCTCACAGATATCTCACACATCTTCACACCTCATCTTGCCTTGCCTTGTTTAGTAAGTAACCAGGGAACAGTATTTTTTTTGTCAGTCAGGAAAATACAGTGATGTTAGTTAAGCATTGTCTTTCTGCATCTGTGTGAATCTATCCAGCTGCATAATTTTTATATATCTCCTGTGACTGAAACTCTTGTGTTTTTGTAACTAGTTATTCAGTTTTCTCATGTTCTATTTTATTATTTATTATTAAATATTTCTATGCAGTTCATTGTGGATGGTCTTTTGGAGAATACGTTTATAATCTTGACACTATTTATGCTTATTTTAGTAACACTTTGAATGCTCCTGAAAGCCTTACTGCATTGGTCAAACTCTACCATTTGTATTAGTATTCATTTTATACAGTATACTAATTTAGTGACACTGTGGCCACTCCTGAAAGCCTTGCTGCACTGGTCAAACTCTGCTATTTGTATTAGTATTCATTTTCCTCAGTATAATTGGGTATCCTTGTAAAAGCCTTAGCATACCTTACTGTTGGCAATGTAATTACCTTATAGTTTGGGCAGAGGGGGCACAGCTGGTAAATCTGTGCCAGTCTTTCCCAGGTGTGTGTGTGTATGTGTATGTGGAAATCAAATATCCAAGTGTGTGTGTTAGCTACTTGGAACAGGGACACAGAGCTCCAAAGTTGACAGTGCGTAGTTTTGTTTGGGCCTTGGAGAGAGAAATAGAGTCCAGCCCCAGCTCTGGAGGGTAC
This sequence comes from Protopterus annectens, assembly GCF_019279795.1. Taxonomy (NCBI): domain Eukaryota; kingdom Metazoa; phylum Chordata; order Ceratodontiformes; family Protopteridae; genus Protopterus; species Protopterus annectens. The sequence continues at coordinate 1,370,250,043 of NC_056743.1, forward strand.
TCCCTGTCTGCTCTTAAGAGAAATTGTGCTTGGTTCAGAGGGCTACATCTGAAAATACTGTGTGTATCCATTTTTGCTCCTAGTGGCCATCCCTCACTGGTGTTAGTGGTGAGGATTAAGGCTCCTTGAATACTGGCTCAGAGTAGGGACTGTCATGGTGCTTTGTTAATATGAGCAGATAGTTAGGCAGTACAGCAGGAAAAGAGTTTTGAGGTTTAAGGAATTAGGGTATACTTTATATTAAAGAGGACACATATCTCGCAACTCCTTTTTTCAGAAACATAAATAAATATTTGTCCATTGGGGGAACTGGTAATAGATTGACTTTACTGAGGTTTTTGTAATGGGGAAAGTGATCAAATAGCCATTGAGCCTAAAGTATAAGTGTGGCCATTTTGTTTAACAATCTGTGCAGTCTGTTACATTTGATGAAATAACTAAAATGATATTCCATGTTTATTTTTATAAAATGAAAATGGTTAAACATTTCAGGTACCTCAGAATTTTCACCCGCCCCCACACACACACACACACACACACAAATGCACAGTGACTTTTGAATTAAAGTTAATGATTCTTCCTTGTGGTGAAGAAACAGACCAAGTCTAAGGGATCAAGGACAGGTCTTCGGCCATACCATTGAAATTAGCCTCATTTTTTTCTTTTAAACTTAAGGCTGAGTCTAAGAATAAAGACCAAGTCTGATTGCATTGGTCCGCTTATATAAAATGGTCATATAGGTTGTTAGCATTTCCATAATGCTTTTCAATGACCTATCACTTTAACAGGCACCCATGCAAGATAGCTGGAATGTTAGGCTGAGTGATGTTGAATGTATTTATAATGTTTACTTTTGAATCATCAACGTGTATTACATTTCCTAAAAGTATGCACCTGAACTAAAATAAGTGTTTCTTTTTTTTGCAAGGGAAAAGCCCCCATTTCATCATTCTTAGATATATACATTGTACAAGAAAGGCCTAGCTAAGCTAGATCCCTTAAGGACAAGCCAATGTTCCAGCTACATGGCTTTTGAATGCCAATGGCTTTTTACTTTATTTTATGGTACATTCAGGCCAATAAAGCCAAATCTCACTAGCTATAGAAATGCCACATTTCATTCTTTCTGAGCTTGTCAGTACAGCAAAAGTGGATTGTTTGGCTATACGTTGGAAACATAGGGCTCAAAAATAAACATGATATTCATAAAAATTGAGGTGATTTCAAAATGTCTCAAATAACGTTAAAGCCAAAGGTTAAAAGTTCAAGCAGATGGATCTTTTAGTTTCATCTGCAAAAAATACCCAGCAAACTTGTCTTCACTGTTTAATATCAAACTTCACATAGCAGATGCCCATGATATATAAGCATTATTTCAGGTACATGGCTTCTAAATGACAATGATTTTTTTTTTTTTTACTTTTTATGCAAGGCTTACCTAGCTGTACACAGTCCATGATGTTGCCAACAGAAAAGGCCATAAGACTTAGGTAGCTGAAGCTTATGAGGACAATGCTGTTTCAAAGATTTCTGATATTAGGAACAGAAGATTGGGCCTTAAGAGTCTTGGAACAGAAAGATCCTTGTATAGGTTTACAAGAAGTTTGTTGTGAAATGTTATTGTATTTCACAAAAAAGGTAAGGCACATTGTCTACTGGACTGTCCCCGGGATTCATGAACCTTGCGCCAGGCGCATGCATAGCATAGGTGTTACAACACCAAATATGGCCGCCGAGCGATTCATGTATGATCCAATCCCACGTGCACTACCGGCGTGCGCCGGATCTGCACAACCCCCGGCGTAGGTATGCTAAACATCCCATGTGCGTTGTTGCACCATGCAAATGAAGGCATATAGAGATTCACGAAGTGGCGCAGGTGTAGCATAAGCCCACGGCAATGTAAACCAAAAAAAAACGGTTTACATTTTCCCAAACATAACATAGGAGTAACGGAAGAGTGTCAGACCCAGGTATCACACTGGTACCATATGCCAATGGCGAAATACACAGACAATGTCAAAAGAAAACATGCACAACATGTAAATAACAACTTAAATGGCATGTCCACAGCAACTCACATCAGAACCCTAGGACATGTTTGCGGAAGGTGCAATACAATGAAATAATATAACAATGTTATAAAACAGCAGCGTAATACACAGCAGGTTCACAGCATAATACACCATGGTATGCATGGAATGCCACAACCACGGTGCAAGGGTTGCCAAGGACTCGCGGCAGTGTTCGGCGTGGTAACTATGAATTAGTAGTCAATGCCATGCAAATGAGGCAGATAATACTGAATCGCAAATCCCCCGCCGGCGTAAGGCTGTACCAAATGGCGCAGCGGTTATACACCGAGGAGTGGCTCAGAGGGAATACATGTCATCTGCAGAGGGGTGTGCCACCGTAGCAGGAAGCACATTGGAGCACAGCAAACCTGGGCTGTACATCGCGAATCACAGCTGCAGGACCGGGTGTGGGGTAATAGTTCAGCTGAGAGCACACAATGCGCGCAGAAGTGCATGTGTATGAGGATGGCCACGTTCCCTTACCTAGTCATGTGACGCTCGCCCCACAAACAACATTGGAAACAGGAAGGTGATGTTAAGAATATGAGGAAATGCGGAAGAAGTGTAATTGGAGTACTAATGAGCAATCAACACTAATCAACCCAAGAAGGCCAATCGGCGGCAGCTGACAACTCTGCATGCAGAAACCTGCAAAACGGGATAGGGGAGGCATATGAATGCAAAGAAAGTAGGGGAGGTAGCAGATTGCAAAGATAGAAGACCTGACACAGCAGAGCAAAGCAGACAGGCAGCACAACGGCGGCAGCACACAAAACGCATGATATGCCATGTCCCAGAAAGTACACATGACAGTGCTCTGCAGGATGCATGCCAGAAATAGTAGATGCAACATGCAGAAATAGTAAGGGAAGGTCGAAAGGTAATCCATGGCAGGCAAGAGTAATGCAACACCAAAGGCAACAGCATTGTAGTTCCATCGGTAAAACACGGAAGATAACCCCCAGATACGGCCGTACAAACACACCCTATGACATCATTGGTGTGCACAGCACAATAGTATAAAGTGTGAATGCACACAACACACAGCCGCGTATTCCCAAATGCCACACCATAGGTGTAAACACACGGGGAACTTTTAAAATGTACATGTTGGGTGCTGCCGTGGCTGTGATCCATCAGCATGTGTTAGAGACAGACGGTGTTGTGGAGGAGGGTGCCTACAACCACCATAGGCCTCGGAGGAGAAGGAGAGTGTTCAGACCAAGGGTAACCTACCAGGGGCTACAAGACCTGGAGATAGTAGAGCGTTACAGGGTGGACAGGGACACGTTACAGCAAATAGTGGAGCTGTGCCGGCCACGCCTGAGAACAAGAAACAACAGAGGGGAACCCATCCCAGTGGACACAAAGGTATGTGTAAGCTTGCGAATACTGGCCACAGGTACCTTTCAAAGGTCAGCTGGAGATATAATGGGTATCTCACAGGCATCAGCATCCAGGGTACTACACCAGTTCCTGGATGCCATGTTACCACATGCCAATGAGCATATATACTTCCCCAGATCTCAGGAGGATTTGGCTAGCAATATGCGCCACTTCCACCGTGTGGCACAATACCCGGAGGTACTGGGTGCGATAGACTGTACGCACATACAAATCATGTCACCACCTGGCGAGCAGGGTAGATGCTACATTAACCGCAAGGGATTCCCCTCCATCAATTGCCAGGTCATGTGCAATGCTCAGGGCATTATCATGGATGTGTGTGCTGGCAACCCTGGAAGCTACCACGACTCCCATATCTGGCATGCCTCACAGCTGTATCAGGTATTTGCCAGGGGGGACATCCCACAAGGCCATCTCGTGGGGGATGCTGGCTATGCACTGGAGCCATAGATGATGACTCCCATCAGAAATGCACACACACACATGCAAGAACGCCATAATGAGGCACACGCACAAACCAGAATAATCATAGAGCGTGTGTTCGGGATGCTGAAATCACGGTTCCGGTGCTTGGATACATCTGGTGGAGTCTTGCAGTACTCTCCAGGCACATGAGCCCACATATTCATAGTATGTGCCATGCTACATAATATGATCCTGCGGAAGCAGCTGCTGCAGGGACATAACGGTGAAGGGCCACAAAGTCCACCACAACTGCCAAGGCCAGTCCAGGCACAGAGGGTTCCAGACCAGGAACACACTGTGCCAGCCCCAGTAGGCAGACAGAGGCGCACCCAATATGCCTATGCCTTGGCAAAGAGGGAATGTATAGCACATACTCTGACAGCGTAGGCCCCATGGACTGACACCTCCCTACCTGCACACACAGTGAAATGGACGGCACACAAACATGACCACCTGTAAAGTGTACTGTATGGGTGGCCTCATGTGTGACTCCAACATAGGCAGCCCCCAAACACTGTACACCCAACAGCCAGTGGAGCATGTAACGCCAACACCTGAATAGTACGCGGGTCCTACAGCATACGGCATTGCTGTATGCCTGCCACGTTCGCCGCAAGATGTATACATATAAATATATATATATATATATATATGTGTATATATATATATATATATATATATATATATATATATATATATATATATATATATATGTAGATAGATATAATTATATATATATATATATATATAGAAATATATGTACACATATACATATATATACTACAGTTAAGACATGGAATTAGAGGGATATAAGGTGACTGAGATGTAACCCGCGATATCTGTACATAGTATACATAGTGAAACGACAACCTGAACATACGGGAGGTTCAACATAACAGGATACCGCAAACCATGGAATGGGTAACATACCGATATGCATAACCGCGAGGAGGAAAGATCGCCAGACCACGGTACTGTAACAGTACATGCGCGTGTAACAGTATGATGATATGAAGGGAGAGGTAGACACCGGCACCGGTGTTGTGGTCCACGTAGGTACTGTGTGCAACCGTCCCCGTGAGTGCCGTAGTATGTGTACGTGTGTTGTGAGGGTGCCGTGTGTGTCGCTGTGTGAGTGTAATGTGTGTGTGTCTGCAACATGTGTATGTTGGTGCCACGTTAGAGGCAGAGTGGAATATTAGGTGTAGGCATACGGTAAACTAGCCTCAGGCATATGTACACTACTAGTCCCAAAGTAGTAGTGACAGCCCCACCCTGGCTAGGTGTGTCGCGACATAGAACGATACAAAGTGAATATGTCCCAGATGGTAGCACAGGAATATACCCCATATGAAATGGAAAGGACGTATGTAATAGTCATGCCTGTATGTACGATACCGATATGTTAATTGCAATAAGATATGTCGGCAAAGTCACACAGCAATAGGTATGTACCGTGGAAATACGTATGTGCTACCCCAGTACTGACCGTGGCCACGTGTCGGCCCGTAAACACCACTATGTGTTCTACAAGTGTCAAACAATCTTTTCCCATCTGAATATATGGCAACCACTGGCAAACAGGCTATCCCAACAACAGGACCTCAATGACTGCAAATATCTGGGACAGAATGACAAGGGATAGTTGTCACCTACACACAACCGCTGATATACCACAGATGTTACGGAGGTATACATGCATCAAGCTCACCCGCAGGCGATACCGACACCACATGACAACAGCCCAACCTGCAATCCCATAACAAAAGACAATTAACTGTCAACTCTCCAAGTAGGGACGGAGCACACAGACAACTATACTGGTTATGTAGAGATGCAAGGCCCACAAACCGTATCCATGACGTACAACCACCGACATCCCCCACTGTACATAATAAAGGAATACAAACCGTAACAGCAGCACAAACATACAGTCGGTCAATGACATCTGCATAACCACAACATATCGCGTGGGGGACACAATTAAAGGCGGCTGCATATTTGCATGCATTGTAGAAATGCAAACAATAGCCATGTTACAGTTTTGAATGCAATACTCCATTATTATACGTCAGCAGGACAGGTACACCCACCTGTTGAAACAAATACTACACCTGTCACACACAATCCATGGGTGACATGAATGCAGACCATACTTGTTCCCATGCATAGCAGATGCAGTCACACAACATAGGACAATACAGACCATCCCCACGAAGGTAGGGCGAATATCCAACGCCCAGGCGGAGAATCCAATTATACCCCAGTATCGACGTGTAATTACCGAATGGAGTGGATGCACAGGTGATATGCACGTAATTACTCACGTACAAATATCCGCTGATATACCACAGAAGTTACGGGGGTATACATGCAGCAAGGCCACCTGCAGACGATATTGGAACCAATTAACAACAGCCCAAGCTACACTCCCATAACAAAAGACTATTAACTGTTAACTCTCCAGGTAGGGATGGAGCACACAGACAACTATACTGTCTATGTACAGATGCAAGGCCCACAACCCGTATCCATCACGTACAACCACCGATATCCCCCACCGTAGATAGTAAAGGAATACAAACCGTAATAGCAGCACAAACATACAGTCAGTCAATGACATCTGCATAACCACAACATCTCGCGTGGGAGACACAATTAAAGGCGGATGCATACTTGCATGCATTGTATAAAGGAATACAGCAGCCATGTTACAGTTTTGAGTGCAATACTCCGTTATTATTCATCGTCAGGACAGGGACACCCACATGTCGAACCAAATACTACACCCTACACACACAATCCACGGGTAACATCACCTCGAAACATACCTGTCGCCATGCATAGCGGTTGCAGTTACACATAACATAACACAATACAGACCATCTCCACGAAGGTAGGGCAAATAGCCAACGCCCAGGTGAGGAATCCAATTATACCCCAGTATCAATGCGTAATTTCCGAGTGGAGTAGATGCACAGGTGATATGCACATAATTACTCACTGAGGAACAGCAATTGGTGGGATGAATTCACATGTTGCAGGTATCGACGGATATAAGGATGACTCTCAGGATATTCAAACCGTATGCTCATACCGAACCAGCAGTGTACAACCGAAAGCGAAAGAAAACGGAAAAACGATACACGGAACGAAACACCGACAAGGTATGTAGAACACACAATATGTACGGTTGTGTAATGCATGATGTGTATGACGAAGCTGTACTGTATGTGAATGGTGGTTGTAATTAATTACACTTGTCCGTAATGCAGAAAGTGGTGAAAGGTAGTTATGTAGTGATATCCTGCTGAGCATACCAACACTTGTGGACACCATGTGTACAGCAGTGGGACATCATGTACACAGCGGAGACACCGCAAGGGCTGCCACAGGGGGGCATTAGAGAGAACAATGCCATACCACACGCCGTCGCTGGCAGTGGATGTCCAACAAGGAAGTGCCATAACAGGGGATAGAACATGTATGTATACTGTCACAGCACACATGTGTATGGGCATATACCGTTGATGTCATACGTAATGCGGCGGCGTGCAAGTATGCCCTGCATTAGGGGATACTATGTGAAAATATGTGTAATGTAAAGCTGTCTAGGTAGATATGACAGATATCATACACAGTATCACAGGCATATCATGCATAACACAGGTATCGCCTATTGGTATGTACAATAACAGGATACATATGGCCTGTAGGTATGGGACAGAGTAGTAGCATGATAGCTAGCTGAAATGGAAGGGACACCAAGTAACCATGCCCAAAGGACCTGTAGCAGCTGCACAGGTGCACAGTGGGCAACAATGCAGTCTGGCAGGTCCATGTGTAAACACATGTGCAGTGTACACAGTAGTGTCACCTCCCCATGGTAGTGTCCTGTGAACAGCAGAGGCGGGTGTCAACTGCGCATCTACACAGTACCGCTGCTGTGGTGGTACCAGGACTACGTGTCACTCAAACAGCAAGGGAGGTATCACATGAACAGTGCTACTGTGTGTCCCTGCGGGATGTGCACAGGACCTATGTTCCATAGCATGGTGTGTGTTGTGTTTGTGGAAGTAACACAGAAGCCCAGCCCATGCAGTGTGGCATGTGTGCACATATCCAGGAGCAGTCCGTTCACACTGCCCACCGCAGATGTCATGTATGAGGGGTATATGCATCAGTAATGTGGAGGACATGGGCCGTGTCAGAGCAGAAGACACCCCTGAGTATGTGGTATGCAGATGTGTACAGATGTGTTGTCCGTATGTCAGCCGCATATGTAAACCGTCTGAGCCTGGTAAACATCGTGGCATGACAATATTGTGCCATGTAAAGCTGTAGCTGTTGTTGAAGGTACACCATAAATGTGTTATTGTACCCTTGACTGTGTGTAGATGTGTGTATTTCACAGGTACAATGGCTACCTATGTAACAGCATCACACACAGTACAGATAGGTGTGACCTTGCAGAAGGGTATCCATGCCACAGTGGAATACGGTAACCACAGGACTGTGTGTGGCCTATGTGTTTACAGCAACCATGTACAATGTGATATGTATGTACGGGACCAGTATCCATGTGATAGTCAGTGGGTGAATGTTGTTATGCAAAGGTGATGTGCATGCACCATGTGTCATGCATCCTGATGCCATGATACTCATATGATGTATCCGCCACACTGACACCCGTATGGTTGGTATCGGTATGAGCTGGTGGAGCAATAATGGCGCTTGGTATGTAGGCGTGGGATATCTAGGCATGGACAGTACTCTGTGACAGCATGTTCTGTATGTAAGCATATAGTGAACATGAGGGGCCCCATGACTGAGGACTGTGTAATGCCATATGTACTTGACATGTAGTAGGTACTATGGTATGCTCGCACCACTGTGTGTCCTGTCCATGAGCCACATAACATAACATCCTGAGACACAGGGTATGATGTGCAGGTGGGTGTGTAAGCTGCCAATACCAGAACATAGAATGGTGCTGAAGGGCAATGTGAGGACAACGTCTGATGTGTTGGCCTCCGTACCACACAACCGCCCATGCAATGGTATGACAGGTGGCCAGCATGTGTATGTGCCATGCTGTGGCATACACAAGCCCAACACGGGTGCTAGGAAAGGCCTGGAGGCCATCAATGTGTGTGGGAATCACGTTCGTGAGGATGTGCCCCATTGCCATTCAGAATGGTCCAGTCATGGGTGTATGACTACAGTCCCGCACGTGCTATGCAGTGCCACCTGTGGGGCAGTGCGAGAAATGCCGCTGTGCGGCGGGCAGGGTACACAATATCCGACAACAGGCTAGCAGTGAATATAGTGGCCTGGTGCAGAGACATATACCGAACAGGTTGGTGGGACATTACAGCCAGGGACATCAGAAGGTGACATCGGGCCAGCGTCCCAGGACATATCGTGTGCATGTCAGTACTGTGTATGTGTCCACAGGGACAATACGATGTCCATGTATGGATTGCGACCCTGTAGTGAGTGAGAGGGTGTATTGTCAGTAAGTACGCCATCGCCTGGCACGTTGCCAACAGTAGCTCTGTCTGCAATGCCTGGGTGACTATTGTATGTGACATCAGATGTGGATGTAGCCAAACAATACAGACATACCACCACAATGCCTGAGGCCCCACACCGCAATGTGCGGCAGTCATGTTTAGGTAGCTAGCCTTTGAGTATGTGATGATGGACCTCGAGGACCCACCATGGCTGACAAGTGATGCACCCCACACATGTGAATGTACACCACTGTGCAACAGCCTGCACATGTGGTTGTACATCATATGTGCATGGAAAATGACCACCACAGTGGCGTCTGTGAACAGGTCAGTACCGCCATGTCTCTGTGTGGAATAGCATGGTTTCTGCAATTGTGTACATGCTATGGAAGCGCACTATGGTATGTGTCAGCATATGTATGTGCACTGTCCATCTGCTGGGGTGTCATGCCGTTAACAACTGCTGTCAGCAGACATCAGTAGTACTGGTTGTAGTACACATGTTCTGTGTATGCTGCGATGGGTGTGTTTCCAGGGTGTGAATGTGACCTGTCACCATCATTATGTCTTATAGATAATGCCTCGTTCATGACTGCCAGCCTTCAGCCACCAGGAGGGTGAAGTAATCATACCATTGCTCCATGACAACTATGACCTGCTATTCAGCCATGTTCCACAGCAAGCGCAGCAGCGGGATGACCTGTGGCAGGATATGCGCAGGAGGGTGAATGACGTGGGTGGCAACAATCGCACCTACCAGCAGATACGCTGACACTGCACGGACCTCATACGGCACGCGAAACAGCGTGCCGCCGCAATCGCCAGAGAACAAGGTGGAACAGGTGGTGGGCCACCAACCCAGCCCCCACTCACACACACGGAGGAGCTCCTGGCCAGTCTGGGGACACCCAGGGAACAGCATGCAGAAACACTAGCCGCCATCGTGGAGGTGGGTGTCTCCCAACCAATGAGCCTGGAGCTGCCTGGTAAGTCAGTCTTGCATATGAGTATGATATCCACTGTAGGTGTAGGTGTCACTGTACATCATGTAAAGTAACAACACATGCCAGGTATATGGGCACACAAGCCGCATACTACAGTATGCTACATTGTGTTTGCAGACGTGTGCATACCACATGCTATCATACAGGTACATGATGTGACATGCACAGTGCGAACTGTGGCTGTCATACAGTCATGGATAATGTTTATACTGTTGTGTCGCCCCTATACAGGTACCTCTGGCGTGTCGCACAGACATGGGTCCGTCGCAGGTGAGACTGTTGTTAGTAACAGACATGTTACAGTGTAGAGTAATTCGCCATGTGGCCAGGTATAACATGCACACTTGGGTTTTGTTCCAGTCACGGTATACAGGTTGCACCACCAGACACACACATGCCACCTGTGTGCAGTAGATACAACTGTTATCATACACCGGCATGAAACCACAGAACCTGTCAGTGTGATATGTGCGGTCAGCTATGCATACAACGGTGGAGGTGTTCTACAATGGATGCATATGTAGTATGCATTGGAACACCATTCCTGGTACGCACACAGTACCACACAGTGAGCAGTGATCTGGGCAGCACACAGGTGTCACCAATGTGACATATGCCCCTGCATTGTGTGCACACATTGTGACATGCCACCCGACATGTCCCACGCCCGTGGTGTTCTGTCTGCAATATTGTCACACCATCACATGACCTACACCCGACATAGCAAACATCCACACTGTTGTCTGCATAGCCCTCTGGATTGTGACACCTCCGACATGTATGGGTGTATGTCACATGGGACACCACAGGAATGGGTACACGATGCCCATCACACACAGTTGTCCAAGACCCAGTCACACATGGCCATGGGTGATAGCCACAGGCATGTTGCTACACAGTACGTCTGATGTGGATAGACACCGTTGCACATTATCCACACATAGTGCGATCATAGCCATAGTGGACCACCTGTACATTTGATGTGGTACACCAGACAACCGGAATGCCTGTCTGCAGCCACCGGAGGTGTCACCGATGTCTACCACATACATGCTGTGGAACAGCATGACTGTGTTGCAGTCATGGCAATACAATGCGTCCATGTTATGCATCGCACAGCAACATACATGCATCCTGTTGCCATGCAGTGGCATGGTGCCTGTACTCCCCACTGTATAGCTATGTACATGGCTCACACTAACCACACCTGCACAGACATATTTGCTAAACATGCATTCTATCTGTAGGCTATACACACAACACTGCACTGTGAAGCCCATTATGATGCGATGCATGTGGCGGGACACCATTGTCACACATGTCCACATGTTACCGCACATGTCGGCAGATTACATGTCAAGGTAACGTCAGCCATGTGTACTGTTAACCTGTCTGTGGCCACATGGTGTATCACGGTGATGCATGCAAACTACCATGATTGTGTACTGCATGCCTACTGATATGACACCTGCTTGATGTAGTGTGCACCCCAGGGCAGTATGCATACTAACACTATTAACATCTAGGCTGCATTCCCTGTGCTGTACTGTGGGAATGCTGCATGCCATCTGCAATATCACATGCATGGTGTGTCTGCGTGTGTGTGTGTCTGCGTGTGTGTGTGTGTGTGTGTGTGTGTGTGTCTGCGTGTGTGTGTGTGTCTGCGTGTGTGTGTGTCTGCATGTGTGTGTGTCTGCGTGTGTGTGTGTCTGCGTGTGTGGCTGCATGTGTAATGTACCTTACAGTATGTCTTTGTATTCACAGGTGGTGTAGGTGCGTTCCCCTCCTGCGGTCCATCTGATGTTAGTGTCCCCACAGATACTAGTGGTGATGACCATATGCATGAGGTACAGGCAGGGTTGTCAGGGGCAGAAGCTGTGCCATTGGTTACCATCCCATCTATGTCCCCCTCATCCCCGCACATGGTTCTGATGCCGACACATACCACATCACCGTTGCCCATAGAGGAAGGACAGTCAGCGTCTGTTGGCATTGAGCAGGAATGTGTGGTGGCTACAGAAGGTGCGCCTACACACCATGTTGCCAGTGTAATGGCTGGTGATGTGCCACACAGGCATGTGGCTGGTGCTGCTCGTAGGAGGACCTCTGGCAGACATGCACCTGCTATACAGGGTGCAGCAGCTGGTATCACCAGATGCATGTTCCAGACTGTAATGGCGGCACAGGCATGTGCAGAATGGCAGAACCAAGAAGGGCAGAGGCTGCAGAGGGCTGCAATCCATTCCCTAAATGACAACATCCAGTCATTGGTGAATGCTCAACAGCAGATTGCTAATGTACTGGATAGGCGATTAGGTGAGATGGTTGGAATCCTCAACCGAGGCATGGCAATCCGCGAGCATGAGCTGTCTGTGCTGGAACACCTGGTAGGGGTGAGGTGTAGGACACGTGGGCGTAGGCCAGGAACACCACCTAGTGTAGGTCGATGTGTGCGTGCCACATCTCATGCCCACTCACACAGTGCCAGTAGCAGCAGCAGTGCAGCTGATGCTACACCGTCCACACCAGGACACAGCAGGCCACATGGACATGGCCCTGGCCGGTGCCAGCGTGGACACGGTTCCAGTGGACATGTGTCATCGGAGAGTAGCCACTCTATACCTCCGCCCGGTAGTGCCCGTGCGACCCCACGCAGGCATGGGTCACGTGGCCGCAGACGGGCACAGTGAGCCATACAACCTGCACTGTACAGTCTGGGGCTGCCAATTATACCCCGTGTAGGCATCACATATGGCTGAACTGTGTACACACATACCCACACATGGCAGACACAACTGTAGGGCTCCACCACATCCACATGCATTCTGCACAGTCATGCCCAGTAAACTCACCGGCCCTTACACACACACATGATGTCATCCATTTGGTGCAGCCTATGCCCCTGGCAGACATATCACCCTGTGCATATGATGAAGCCTCTGCCGCATCCCTGTCATCCACACCATCGGTGCAGGGTTATGCAAATATATTCTGATGCACAGGGTGGACAAGATGGTGAGAGGTGTATGTGATACCTGTGTATGCATAGCGTGTGATGTGTATGTTGCAGTGGTTGTGTATGAAAACTGACTGGTGCGTATGTGACGTGGGTTATGTACTGTCAACATGCAGCAGACATACCATGTAGTGCAGGTGCAGCATGCATTGAGCTGTGTTCACGGTATGTGTGACGGTTACATGTGTAGCACCATGTTGTTTCTGATAACCTGAATCCCTCCTATGGTGTACTCACATGTGCCTACAGGGAGCACTGTTATCAGTCCCCCACGTGTAGCTGTGGATTACCCACAGGCACATCTGGCAATATCAGCATACCACATGTACCCGCAACCTGCCTGGACACCTACATTGGTTCATAGGTGCATAGGTACATACTAGGCTATCTGCCCTACGACATTTATAAGCCTAGCCAGAGTGTGTGTGGCTTTCACCACCCCTTAGGATGAGGATACTATACCCATTAGTTTGCTGTGCCTCTGTCCAGCAGTGACACAGAGATGATTCCATGGGTATACCTATGATCTCCCATCCACTCATCAAGCTTTCTCTTGAACAGAGTCAGTGAGGGGCTCTCCCTCACAAGGACTGGGATTCTGTTCCATAGTGTAGGGAGTCTCTGGGTGATGAACGTGTCCCTCCAGCACGTCCTATTTATATCCGTGTTGAGGTTTGTGTCTCTTGCTCTCGTGGCTCTGGTTGATTTGGATCTTATGAGGTGGAGCATGTCCATTAATTCTGGATTGGACATGACCTTGTATGTCAGGCACAGATCACCTCGGAGCAGATGGTATGCGACTGTATAGAACCGGAGTCCCTTCAGTCGGGCAGCGTATGACATATGTTTGAGCCCCTTTATCCTTTTGGTGGGGAACGTTTGGGGTCCTTCCAACTGCTGCAGGTGTTGGGTTAGGTACATTCTAAATGGGGCGTTGTACTCAATCATTGATCTGATAAGTGAAGAGTACAGGGGTACAATGACCTCCCCTGATCTGGATGTGAATCCCTTCATGATCAGGTGGGCAATGTAGAAAGTCTTCCTAACCACATTGGCAATGTGCATGTCAAAAGAGAGGTTACTGACAAGTTGGGTCCCCAGGTCCCTGATAACGTCTTCCATGTTTAATGGATTACCACCTATGTGGTAATTAGGGGTTACCTTGTTTTTCCCAAAGGGTATGACTATACCTTTCTTGGCATGTAGCTTAAGGCCATGGCTCTGGCACCAGTTATCCATTTCTATGAGACCTCTGGTGGATGTCTGTGTCTGATGGGGTGTCGATTATGGTGCCCAGTTTGCAGTCATCTGCATACCTTGTCAGCCACAACCCCCCATGTTTGCCTGCACGTCAGAAAAATAAATGCCGAACAGGAGGGGGCCAAGGACTGAGCCCTGTGGGACACCGCTCATGACTGGCTTAGAGTCTGACATGGCACCAGGAACTCTAACCCTGTGGGTTCTGTCCTTGATCCGGTTTGCAACCCATCTTGTGACATATGGGTCTACATCTACGCTGGTGAGCTTTTCTATGATGCCCGCGTGGGGTATTGTGTCGAACGCTTTTGCTAGGTCAAGGTAGTCTGTGTGAACTGCCTTACCCTCATCAATGGCCTTAGTGGCTCTTCCGAAAAGGTCGACCAGGTTCAAGAGGCAGGATCTGCCCTTGCCAAAGCCGACTTGGGTATGTATCACCAGATGCATGTTCCAGACTGTAATGGCGGCACAAGCACGTGCAGAACGGCAGAACCAAGAAGGACAGAGGCTGCAGAGGGCTGCAATCCATTCCCTAAATGACAACATCCAGTCATTGGTGAATGATCAACAGCAGATTGCTAATGTACTGGATAGGCGATTAGGTGAGATGGTTGGAATCCTCAACCGAGGCATGGCAATCTGCGAGCATGAGCTGTCTGTGCTGGAACACCTGGTAGGGGTGAGGCGTAGGACACGGGGGCGTAGGCCAGGAACACCACCTAGTGTAGGTCGATGTGTGCGTGCCACATCTCATGCCCACTCTCACAGTGCCGGTAGCAGCAGCAGTGCAGCTGGTGCTACACCGTCCACACCAGGACACAGCAGGCCACATGGACATGGCCCTGGCCTGTGCCAGTGTGGACACGGTTCCAGTGGACATGTGTCATCGGAAAGTAGCCACTCTATACCTCCGCCCGGTAGTGCCCGTGCGACCCCACGCAGGCACGGGTCACGTGGCCGCAGACGGACACAGTGAGCCATACAACCTGCACTGTACAGTCTGGGGCTGCCAATTATACCCCGTGTAGGCATCACATATGGCTGAACTGTGTACACACATACCCACACACGGCAGACACAATTGTAGGGCTCCACCACATCCACATGCATTCTGCACAGTCATGCCCAGTAAACTCACCGGACCTTACACACACACATGATGTCATCCATTTGGTGCAGCCTATGCCCCTGGCAGACATATCACCCTGTGCATATGATGAAGCCTCTGCCGCATCCCTGTCATCCACACCATCGGTGCAGGGTTATGCAAATATATTCTGATGCACAGGGTGGACAAGATAGTGAGAGGTGTATGTGATACCTGTGTATGCATAGTATGTGATGTGTATGTTGCAATGGTTGTGTATGAAAACTGACTGGTGCGTATGTGACGTGGGTTGTGTACTGTCAACATGCAGCAGACATACCATGTAGTGCAGGTGCAGCATGCATTGAGCTGTGTTCACGGTATGTGTGACGGTTACATGTGTAGCACCATGTTGTTTCTGATAACCTGAATCCCTCCTATGTTGTACTCGCATGTGCCTACAGGGAGCACTGTTATCAGTCCCCCACGTGTAGCTGTGGATTACCCACAGGCACATCTGGCAATATCAGCATACCACATGTACCCGCAACCTGCCTGGACACCTACATTGGTTCATAGGTGCATAGGTACATACTAGGCTATCTGCCCTATGACATTTATAAGCCTAGCCAGAGTGTGTGTGGCTTTAACCACCCCTTAGGATGAGGATACTATACCCATTAGTTTGCTGTGCCTCTGTCCAGCAGTGACACAGAGATGATTCCTTGGGTATACCTATGATCTCCCATCCACTCGTCAAGCTTTCTCTTGAACAGAGTCAGTGAGGGGCTCTGCCTCACAAGGACTGGGATTCTGTTCCATAGTGTAGGGAGTCTCTGGGTGATGAACTTGTCCCTCCAGCTCGTCCTATTTATATCCGTGTTGAGGTTTGTGTCTCTTGCTCTCGTGGCTCTGGTTGATTTGGATCTTATGAGGTGGAGCATGTCCATTAATTCTGGGTTGGACATGACCTTGTATGTCAGGCACAGATCACCTCAGAGCAGATGGTATGCGACTGTATAGAGCCGGAGTCCCTTCAGTCGGGCAGCGTATGACATATGTTTGAGCCCCTTTATCCTTTTGGTGGGGAACGTTTGGGGTCCTTCCAACTGCTGCAGGTGTCGGGTTAGGTACATTCCAAATGGGGCGTTGTACTCAATCATTGGTCTGACAAGTGAAGAGTACAGGGGTACAATGACCTCCCCTGATCTGGATGTGAATCCCTTCATGATCAGGTGGGCAATGTAGAAAGTCTTCCTAACCACATTGGCAATGTGCATGTCAAAAGAGAGGTTACTGACAAGTTGGGTCCCCAGTTCCCTGATAACGTCTTCCATGTTTAATGGATTACCACCTATGTGGTAATTAGAGGTTACCTTGTTTTTCCCAAAGGGTATGACTATACCTTTCTTGGCATGTAGCTTAAGGCCATGGCTCTGGCACCAGTTATCCATTTCTATGAGACCTCTGGTGGATGTCTGTGTCTGATGGGGTGTCGATTATGGTGCCCAGTTTGCAGTCATCTGCATACCTTGTCAGCCACAACCCCCCATGTTTGCCTGCACGTCAGAAAAATAAATGCCGAACAGGAGGGGGCCAAGGACTGAGCCCTGTGGGACACCGCTCATGACCGGCTTAGAGTCTGACATGGCACCAGGAACTCTAACCCTGTGGGTTCTGTCCGTGATCCGGTTTGCAACCCATCTTGTGACATATGGGTCTACATCTACGCTGGTGAGCTTTTCTATGATGCCCGCGTGGGGTATTGTGTTGAATGCTTTTGCTAGGTCAAGGTAGTCTGTGTGAACTGCCTTACCCTCATCAATGGCCTTAGTGGCTCTTCTGAAAAGGTCGACCAGGTTCAAGAGGCAGGATCTGCCCTTGCCAAAGCTGACTTGGGTATGATCCAGTGTATATAGGTCCCCAATGTCTTCATTTATGAGCTCCATTATGATCCCCTCCATAGCTTTGCAGACAAGGCTCGTCAAGCTTATAGGGCGGTAATGTCCAGGGTCCGTAGAAGCACCGCCTTTGTGGAGTGGGACCACAGTTGCCATATGCCATTCTTTGGGTACGTATCCTGTAGTAAGGCTAAGATTAAACAGCAGCCTTATGTGCGGGTCTAGGTCCTCATTGAGGTCGTGTAGCACACAGCCGGGGACACCGTCCGGTACCATTGATGCTGTGTTTTCCGCTTTAGAGAGAGCAGCTCTCACCTGGGCATCTGAGATGTTTGGGAGGCTAGACTCTGGTGGGATAGATATCTCTCCTCTTGGGGGGGGGAGAAATATGCACGGAACCTGTCTGCCAGTATGTTGGCAATGTCTGTGGGTTCAGTGATCATTGTACCATTCTGGACTAATTCCGAGCATAACTGTGAGCTTCCACCCATGTTTCTACCATAGCTAAAGAAGGCCTTATGGTTGTCTTTTGTGTCTTTCCCGAGTCCTCACCCACAGGTGGCCTTGGATGAATGTATGCATGATCGTATTTTACTGCTAGTATTGATCAGAGATGCCTTCCCTGTTAGGGATTTTGCTCTGTCATGTAGTAGCTTTCTCCTCTTGTTATAGAGTTTGTTAATGCTGTGGTTCACCAGACCGAGTGCCTGCCTTTGGTGGAAAGGGTCCTGATGTTATTAGGGATTGCTTGATCCATACATTCCTGGAGGTACTCGTAGAAGGCATTTGTAAGGGTTTCAGCAGCGTGGGTTGTGTTTTCCAATGGCTCGGAGGCCTTGCAGGGTACCACTCCAGTCTTAAGAAGTGTGAGGTTTGCTTTTGAGAAGTTCTTCACCGTGGTCTCCTTTGCTGGGGTTGGGGGCAGGATGTGGATCTCCAGTGATATTAATTTATGGTCTGATCTCACCGATGAGGGATATACATCCTGTGTGGAGCATGTTGTCCCCATGTGTGATGATCAGGTCTAGTATAGTTCCTCCTCTTGTGGGTATGGTGACTAGTTGTTCCATAGCATTTGGGTGTATGAACTCCAGGAACCTTTGGCCTAGGGTGTTGGGTCTTGGGTAATGTTCCCGGTCTATGTATGGGTAGGTGATGTCACCCAATATGATGGTGTTTGGAGAGACATTCATACTCTCCAGTGTCTTCAGGAAGGCTGTGTGGGTATCCTGAGTTTGAGAAGGTGGTCTGTAGCATGCTACAAACTGTAGGGCAGTTTTACCTATGGTTAATTGCACCTGGATGGTCTCCACTGCTACGTACGTTGCCACTAACCTGGAGGTGTGGGTATCCTTTATGCATATGGAGACTCCCCCTCCTTTTGTGGTTCGGTCCGGATTTGGGGCCGGAACATGTGATATGAGGTATAACCTGATAGTGCTGGGGTGCTCTCAGGAGCCTTGAACCAGGTTTCAGTCACAGCACAGACATCGATGTTCTCCATACTGAGGAGGGCTTTGAGGGTGTGCAACTTGGGGTTTAGACTACTGGCATTGAGCAGTATTACCCCTAGGTCTTTCCAGGTTTGTTTTCTAGGGCGGTAGGTTTATCATTTGAGCCTTGCCTGAAAAAGGCACTATGGGGGTGGCAGGAGCCTTTGCCAATATCCGGAAGCCCAGGGGTGACAGGTGCAAGCCGTCCCTTGCGAAGGAGCATGGCTTGTCAAGCATGTCATCCCAAGCAAACAGACATTGGACCCCCTTAGACTGACACCAGTAATTAAGCCAATTATTATTAAAGCTGATCATTTTGACTCTGTATTGTGGCATCATTCTTGGTGAGGGTAGGATACTGCTCAGGGTCAGGGTCATACCGGCCTGGGCTACATAATCTGAGAGCCCCTCTATGTCTCTTTTCATGTAGTCCAGGGAGGTATGTCTCAGGTCGTTCACACCGGCATTGACAATGACTGCGTCATACTTGTACGTGCTGCAGAGTGACCTGAGTGTTTGTGTTATGTGGCGGATTCTAGCGCCCGACAGGCAGCCTACTGTTATCATTTCCTTGTTCAGTCTGGTGGGTGTGACGTCAGTGTGTCTGACTATGGCGTCACCTATAACAAGTGTGTCTGGCATTGTGTGTGGCCTTAAGGGCTGTGACTGTTTAGCACACTGACTTTGAGAACTATGTGTTGCATGTCCTATGTCTTGAGGAGGCAGTTGCTTGGGTGTCTGCTTTGGAGGCCTCTGTAGTTTTGGTATATGTTTGAACAGTGCCTCTGAGTATGTCTTTGTGTGTTTATGTGTTTGTTTTGCAGTTGTGATACTTCTATGTGAAACTGGGTTTGTGGTGTGCGTGGTGACCTTCTCCTCCTGTCTGGTCTTGCCGGTCCTGAGTTGAGAGAGCTCAGCCTCCAGTTTGGCTATATAGTTGCATCTCTCACATGTATTTGTGTTTTGTGGGGGAAGGTGTGGGTGTCTGTGTACATGAGGCAATTGTAACATTGCCTCAGGATGCCCAGATTCACCAGCTGAACAGGGGAGGATGCTAGCAATTGACCCTTCGACATGCTAGAAAATGTGAATGCGTTTGCTGTGTAACTGAGTCAGAAGGGACCTATAGGGAAATGGGTACTCAAGGGGATTCTATGCTAATGTAGTACTTTGTTTAGTATATATGTACTTTACCTATATAAGAATGCTTTAGGAGCAAGTGTTGAGCTTTTGTGATAGAGACTAGACAGTTTAGATTGCAAGTAGAGAGGTTCTAAGGGAAAACTTGACGAGCAGAATGTACGGAGCCAGACATAGTTTAACGTTGTTTACACAGTACATGACACACATGTCCACACATATACTGCACCTGATGCCTGTGGTTGGTGCCACAGGCTACAGTGGACAGAGACATCACATACATGGCAGGACACAGTACAGGTATGGTGACATTGTGCAGGTGTTGTACACAGCGTGCTGGCCACTGACCTCCGGTATCACCTGTCAGCTGTGGTGCATGCTGTGCAGCAGTAGGACGCTGTACCAGTACAGGAATACGGCCACAGTCGCGGGGTGTACACCACTATGGCTCACAGCCCATAGTGTGCAGATGGGGACACCTGCCTGTGTGGTCAGCACCCTCACAATACAATGCACCCGCACGCCATATCACAGGGGGCAGACTTGCACAGGTGGCCAGTATGGCTCACACCTATGGCATCGACAGGGTTGTGCAATGCAGCACCAGTACGGGATGTTCACCCTGTGTGGTTAGTGTCCATTCACAACAGTATATCTGCATACACCCTCACACCAGGCAGCAGACATACAAACATGTTGACACACACACAAATGGTGGTGACCACACATGTATACATGGAGAGACGAAGTGTTGCATGTACTGCACCATCCACATCCATGCACCCCACACTGAGGTATGTACAGATCTCTACTATGGTGTACAGGGATGTGTGGCACATGGGACATAGTCCCCCCGATATGTGGCATACATGGGCACACATTCCTGCACACATGTCGGTGCTGGGAATGCCACACCCGCCATGTGAGACATGTGCAGGCGTGCAGCAGTATGTAGTGCATTATGCATACCAACACTGTATCTGGCAGATGTGCCGATATATGCACTTGGGAGGTGGTAGGTGTTACAGTAGCCATGTGACATACAGTCAATGACACCTGACTGATGGGTATGCATTATGGCAGCACTGTCATGTAACAGCGGCATAGCATACTGTATGCACATGGCAGGGTAGGATGGTGTGTGACACACCTCTGAGCCACCACCTGCACACATGCATGTGGACAGGTGTTTAAACACATGATGTACACACATACCGCCATACGTGCTGTTACTATGCCACCATATAATGGCCCCCATGATGGGTACGCATGTGGTAGGGAGTTGCAACTATGTTATGGACATCGGCCACTGCTCATGCATGGCTGCACCATGCACAGAACACGTGTTACATGTGTCCCCGTTGCCATGTGTGTATGCATTGCTACGTTTTGACATGTGTGTTGACATACATAGAACATGAACTGTGGTATGGTATCACAGCTGTCACAGGCGAACAATACAAGGGTATGTGTCCCAGTCAACACCGCTACACCCTGTAGTGGGAGCATACCACAGACATGTGTCCACCTTCCATTCGTGTGTGTAGCACCGCGTACGCCAGTGTTATGCATGTGGTACATCACAGGCTTTGTATGTGTCCTGTGTGCAGTCCATGCACACAGCCAGACAATCACATGTATGACATATCCGGACGTTGGTTCACTCTGGTACAGCTGCAGTCATGTGTCATAGCTGTGTCAGGGCCGTGGTATGTGTGGAGCTGACCTGTCTATGTATACTGATATGGGCGGATCACATCACACATGTGGGATCATTGTTAGTGCATGTGTACTCTGCATGACTGGTGTACACCGCTATACAGACCTGTGGACATATGTCACATGCTGTTGTTGGACCGTGAGGCATACTGCTGCACCGTTGACATGGTGCTGGCATGGCAGCTACAGTGTTCACTGCAGTGTGTACATGTTTGACCTGCACCCGTGAAGCCTGTGATGTCATGTGTGACCACCCTGTGCATGTGGACGGGTTTACCTGACCGTGACCTGCGGTGTGTACACACCGTCTGCATGCCGGATGGCGCGTAGCACATGCTAAGTGTGTGAGCATGCCCGGTTTGCTGTTGTGTAGGTGGACACACATGACGTTCCACACTCTGCCCTTTTATGATTCAACCCCATGTGTATGCATGTCTGCACTCTGCAAATGCTAAGTGTGTGAGCATGCCCAGTAAGCAGTTGTGTAGATGGACACACAGTACAGTGCACACCGTGCCCATCTGTGATTATACCCCGTGTGCATGTATGTTCCCCCTTCGCAACCGCCAAGTGTGTGAGCATGCCCGAGTTGCTGTTGTGTAGGTGGACACACACGGCGTTCCACACTCTGCCCTTTCATGATTCAACCCCATTTGTATGCATGTCTGCACTCTGCAAATGCTAAGTGTGTGAGCATGCCCAGTAAGCAGTTGTGTAGATGGACACACAGTACAGTGCACACCGCTCCCGTCTGTGATTATACCCCGTGTGCATGTATGTTCCCCCTTTGCAACTGCCAAGTGTGTGAGCATGCCCGGGTTGCTGTTGTGTAGGTGGACACACACGATGTTCCACACTCTGCCCTTTCATGATTCAACCCCATGTGTATGCATGTCTGCACTCTGCAAATGCTAAGTGTGTGAGCATGCCTAGTAAGCAGTTGTGTAGATGGACACACAGTACAGTGCACACCGCTACCGTCTGTGATTATACCCGTGTGCATGTATGTTCCCCTTTGCAACCGCCAAGTGTGTGAGCATGCCGGGTTGCTGTTGTGTAGGTGGACACACACGTTCCACACTCTGCCCTTTCATGATTCAACCCCATGTGTATGCATGTCTGCACTCTGCAAATGCTAAGTGTGTGAGCATGCCCAGTAAGCAGTTGTGTAGATGGACACACAGTACAGTGCACACCGTGCCCTTCTGTGATTATACCCCGTGTGCATGTATGTTCCCCCTTTGCAACCGCCACGTGTGTGAGCATGCCCGGGTTGCTGTTGTGTAGGTGGACACACACAACGTTCCACACTCTGCCCTTTCATGATTCAACCCCATTTGTATGCATGTCTGCACTCTGCAAATGCTAAGTGTGTGAGCATGCCCAGTAAGCAGTTGTGTAGATGGATACACAGTACAGTGCACACCGCGCCTGTCTGTGATTATACCCCGTGTGCATGTATGTTCCCCCTTTGCAACTGCCAAGTGTGTGAGCATGCCCGGGTTGCTGTTGTGTAGGTGGACACACACGACGTTCCACACTCTGCCCTTTCATGATTCAACCCCATTTGTATGCATGTCTGCACTCTGCAAATTCTGTGTGAGCATGCCCAGTAAGCAGTTGTGTAGATGGACACACAGTACAGTGCACACTGCGCCCTTCTGTGAGTATACCCCGTGTGCATGTATGTTTCCCCTTTGTGACCGCTAGGTGTGTGGGCATGTCCAGTATGACATGCGTGGAAACACAGTACAGTCAGCACCAATGTCTGATACTAGGCATGTAGCCATGGCCAATGACATCCTGCATAGCCATGGTGGCCGTTCAGACCAGTTATATGTAGTTGCTATGCTACAATGGCTGCCTACTTCATGCACGCCAGTTGCTCTCTCATAGGGTGCACTGTCTGTGGTGCATCCCGTATCCATGTCATGATGTTGTGCTCCGTAGTTAGTTAGTATTCCCGAGGGCAGCACTGCCGTGTTACTGTACGCCCACCTTGGGATAGCAACATGCTGTGTGACTGCGCACTCTGTCTTCATTCCCTATCGGCTGCCTTGCCTCTGCAGATGATATCACCCACCTAGGAGTATGCCTCTTGACAGTGCGGTGCTCAGTAATCTCGGTAGCGCGTTCTGTAATTGCATCATGCTGTAGTGTGTTCATGTAGGTAGGCGTAGGTTCAACTCCCAGCCCTTCCCCGTGTGTGTGTGTGTGTGTGTGTGTGTGTGTGTGTGTGTGTGTGTGTGTGTGTGTGTGTGTGTGTTTCCAGCTGCCGCTGGAGATAGTAATGCTTTTAGACGCTTCACAACACATACCTTGGCTATCAGCGTCTATTCCTTTGAGGATGATGTCACCCGCCTAGAAGTATGCCTCTGACAGTGCTGTGCTCAGTAATCTCGGAAGCGCGTTCTGTAAATGTATCATGCTATAGTGTGTTCATGTAGGTAGGCGTAGGTTCAACTCCCGGCCCTTCCCTGTGTGTGTGTGTGTGTGTGTGTGTGTGTGTGTGTGTGTGTGTGTGTGTGTGTGTGTGTGTGTGTGTGTGTGTGTGTGTGTGTGTGTGTGTGTGTGTGTTTCCAGTTGCCTCTGGAGATAGTAATGCTTTTAGACACTGCACAACACATACCTTGGCTATCAGCGTCTATTCCTTTATGGATGATGTCACCCGCCTAGAAGTATGCCACTGACAGTGCTGTGCTCAGTAATCTCGGAAGCGCGTTCTGTAAATGTATCATGCTGTAGTGTGTTCATGTAGGTAGGCGTAGGTTCAACTCCCGGCCCTTCCCCGTGTGTGTGTGTGTGTGTGTGTGTGTGTGTGTGTGTGTGTGTGTGTTTCCAGCTGCCTCTGGAGATAGTAATGCTTTTAGACGCTTCACAACACATACCTTGGCTATCAGCGTCTATTCCTTTACGGATGATGTCACCCGCCTAGAAGTATGCCTCTGACAGTGCTGTGCTCAGTAATCTCGGTAGCGCGTTCTGGAAATGCATCATTCTGTATATTGTTCATGTAGGTAGGTGTAGGTTCAACTCCCGGCCCTTCCCCGTGTGTGTGTGTGTGTGTGTTTCCAGCTGCCTCTGGAGATAGTAATGCTTTTAGACGCTGCACAACACATACCTTGGCTATCAGCGTCTATTCCTTTACAGATGATGTCACCCGCCTAGAAGTATGCCTCTGACAGTGCTGTGCTCAGTAATCTCAGTAGCGCGTTCTGTAAATGTATCATGCTGTAGTGTGTTCATGTAGGTAGGCGTAGGTTCAACTCCCGGCCCTTCCCCGTGTGTGTGTGTGTGTTTCCAGCTGCCGCTGGAGATAGTAATGCTTTTAGATGCTTCACAACACATACCTTGGCTATCAGCGTTTATTCCTTTACGGATAATGTCACCCGCCTAGAAGTATGCCTCTGACAGTACTGTGCTCAGTAATCTCGGTAGCGTGTTCTGTAAATGCATCATGCTGTAGTGTGTTAATGTAGGTAGGCATAGATTCAACTCCCGGCCCTTCCCTGTGTGTGTGTGTGTGTGTGTGTGTGTGTGTGTGTGTGTGTGTGTGTGTGTGTGTGTGTGTGTGTGTTTCCAGCTGCCGCTGGAGATAGTAATGCTTTTAGACGCTTCACAACACATACCTTGGCTCTCAGCGTCTATTCCTTTGCGGATGATGTCACCCGCCTAGAAGTATGCCTCTGACAGTGCTGTGATCAGTAATCTCGGTAGCGCTTTCTGTAAATGCATCATGCTGTAGTGTGTTCATGTAGGTGGGCGTAGGTTCAACTCCTGGTCCTTCCCCGTGTGTGTGTGTGTGTGTGTGTGTTTCCAGCTGCCGCTGGAGATAGTAATGCTTTTAGACGCTTCACAACACATACCTTGGCTATCAGCATCTATTCCTTTGCGGATGATGTCACCCGCCTAGAAGTATGCCTCTGACAGTGCTGTGCTCAGTAATCTCGGTAGCGTGTTCTGTAAATGCATCATGCTGTAGTGTGTTCATGTAGGTAGGCATAGGTTCAACTCCCGGCCCTTCCCCGTGTGTGTGTGTGTGTGTGTGTGTGTGTGTGTGTGTGTGTGTGTGTGTGTGTGTGTGTGTGTTTCCAGCTGCCACTGGAGATGGTAATGCTTTTAGACGCTTCACAACACATACCTTGGCTATCAGCGTCTATTCCTTTACGGATGATGTCACCCACCTAGACGTATGCCTCTGACAGTGCTGTGTTCAGTGCTCCGAGTAGCGTATTCCGTACCTGTGTCATACTGTCGTGCGGTTGGGTAGGTAGGGGTAAGGTCAATTCCCATGCCTGCCAGCTGTGTTTGTGTGTCTATGCTCCCAGCCGCATGGGTTCATAGGTTATGGTTTTAGACGCTCCACAGCACACATATATCCTGCTGACATCTCTGTGTTTGCGGATGTTGGAACGCAGCTAGTGGACTGCCTGTGTGCCTGCATTGGTTAGCGACCTCCGTAGAGTGTTCTTCACGTGCGTCCTGCTGTGGTGTGATAGGGTAGTGATGTGTAGGTTCCACTACCGGCCTTGCCACATGTGTCTGTCTGTATCTCTCTCGATGTATATATACATACATATGTTATGCCCATAGCGCTGCTATTGCATGGACAGCTGTCTGTCCCATGTATTGCATATATGCACTGCTGACACATAGAAATGTGGTACGATGCATATCCAAACATTGTCCATGCAACGTCCGTGTTCCGGGAGGTGTTGCACACCCTAGAGACATCTGCTGTATATCTTGGCAGACAGCTATCCTTGCTGTACTGTCACTGTACTCGTACACGCCATAGACCTTGTGTATCATTGCCTGTTTATGGTGTGTGTATGTCTATCTGAGCTGTGTGCATGGTCGTGTGTATGTCCCACTATAATCGTCTATGCAGGTGTCGCCACTATGGGTAATCCATGTAGACAGCTGTTTCATGTGCATTTCAGCACATACCTGCGGACAGTACTACTCCTACAGCAGCACATTCCATCGTCTTGCAGTGGATACTAGTGTTTCCACACACATGTATCTGTGTCTGTTCATAACACTCCACCTCAGGGAGCGTATATCTGGACACGGCCTTATGTGATAGTGGGACACTCGGGGCCAGTCATGTCATGTTGCTCTTAGAAACATTGATAGTGGGCACAGTGATATGTTATGCATGCGTATGGCATTTCTGTCTGATTTGGTGTCTTCCTCATATGTTTGTCATTGTTTCCTGTCGTCAGTTATCATGAGGGTGCCGGACTGTTACTGTTACGTGGAACACAGCGAACATATGAGGCAGACTTCTACACAGTCTGTGTACATCTGTGCAGTTGCAGGGTATGTGTCTAATACAACATACCTACTGTCTGCCTACAATACACACACAGTGTGTGGCGGCATGACAGACCACATGACATTACTTTGTATTCCTCACACAGGTCTACATCTGCTTATCCACACTACTTGTTCTTTCCTTTACCATATGTGTGGCCATATGGCTTCCCGTCAGTGGCAGGGCTCACGTACGAATATGGGGGCCTGGTAATTGTTATGTTGACACTTCATGGCACCCTGGGGGACACTTCACCTTTGTGTCTGATTACCTTCCACATTGACCTTCGTGGGGCATACGTTGTCATGCACAATTACCGGGGTAGGACATATACATGTTTGCACATTTGTCCTGCTGTCTTTCTTCCCACCTGTCCACCTAGTATCACCGGTTCAGTACATGTATTCTGGACAGGTAGCTCCTTCATACCCTGACCTGTTGTCATTATGTGTACATGCCCTGACGTTCGGCCATTGCCCTTGTTATGTTTCGCTTAGTGCTGTGCCTTCCTAGCTGATTGCTGCCTAGGCATTCTGGACTGTGCGGTGGGTGATAGGGAGCGCTATTTCCATTGCATGATTAGTGACACTCATAACATCCGTATTCATGGCTACACCAGCATACCTCTCCAGTGTACCTCGTTATGAGGGACGTACCTCATTTGGGGTCTTAAAAGGGTCATGCTCCTCGAAATTCCACAAAGTTCCACATTGAAAGGGTCTGTTACACATTCAGTGTTAGGAATGTTTTAGGTGAAATCCATGGTCAATTGACATTAATCATATTAATTCATTAAAGGATCTTCTTTATACGTGAAAACAGCATATTTTAACCATCCTATGACCTTCCCAGTTGAAGTTGTTAGTAAGCCATTAGTATGTGTTCCACATTTTGCCCATTTGTTCCACATTATGAAGGCGAGTGTTCCTCATTTTGGTGATGGAAGGTTGAGAGCTATGTATGCCAGTATTCGCACAACGGTCTGACTTTGTATGGGGTATTTCTACTGTAGTCCGTATCTGTATTTCCTGTGCTATGCCTTACTGCAGCTGTGTTATTCCGACAGATTTCCAGTTATGGGTGCCATCTTGGTCGTACGCATGTCCATCGATGGGAATCACCTACAGGACACTGATATAGGGCTGTACATATTTCACACCTGCTTTCCGCATTATCCGGTGGATGCTTTGCACCATTAGTGGGGATTAAGGAATGTGCTATACCCACATCCCTCCCACTGGGTGGGCCTATGGATTCTCTGCCAAACAACACCTAGGCCCATTTATGCATACCCAGGTTCCCATGCCTGCAACCCTCGACGGTACACATTACACATGGTTAATGTGTGCGGTACTGGGATGTGGACGCACTTCTATGGACTTGCCACTCTGGGGATATCTGTTCATATGTCCTGCATTTCATGGCCACATGTGTCATCAACCTTGAACCCGCTTGTAGTGCATGTATAGCTGTTCCATAGTTGCAGGTGTTACTTCTTTTGCGTCAATCACAGCATGGGTTGTGAATGGAGCAATTTTTGGAGTCCTACAATGGACACCAGTGTGCATGTGTAAAGTGTAGAACTTGCTGGACTGTCACCTTCTGGCCAGTGGTTTTGACTGCTGCTGTATGTTCCCCGTTCGCGGACATCTGTTTGACTACCCATATTATCTATTACTTGGCATATTTATATCCATGTGTCATATATACGGGACGTAGGTCTGTTGTGTGTACATATATACATGTGAACCCCTCATTTCATACCTTGCTTTGTTACTGTCTGTGGATTAGCTGTGTACACACATATATAACCATACCATACCTTTCCACTGTACAGGTTCTGGCAGAGTGCACGGATGGTTGGCCCTTTATCTTAGGTGTGTGTTACATTGACCTGTGTCTATCTGGCAATTTGCTGGCATTTCATGTGAGACTTACTTGATTCTATAGAGACTTGATTCTATAATTATGACGTGCTTCCACTGACTATATTTTTCTTTGTCCTCTGGAATCTTTATGTAACCAGTCCTTTTTGGACACTTTCTATTGTTGTTCATTTTTGTTTACATATATGACTACTTTGGTATGTTGTGCTATTATTGTGTGTGGAGCATTTCTCCCCGGGCCTCTACTGACACTGGACATATATCCAGCTAGCCTAGCCCGGTCAACAAATGTAAACCAACATAAAACGTATATAAACGTACGGTGGCACCTTCTGACAAGTAGGTCGGGTTACAGATGCATACCCTTTGTCAATCCCTGCTACTAACACACCCGTTATTCTATCCACATTCTATGTTTGTCTTATCACATATCATGTGTTTCTCACTATTTGTACCAGTACTTTGCATGGCATTGTCCGGTTCCATGCTTTCAGAGGCTGACAGTTTTGAGACATGTATAACTAACGTGGAGGACACAACATTAACTTACCCTGCTGTGAGCGGATGACACAAGCACAGGCGCACTTGCATTTCCTAATTGTGGGTTACGAACAGGCGCACATGCATATCCGTATTCTGGGTTACATATGTTTACTGAGTCTGTGTGATTACGTGGCCTGTATTAGTTGTGACTGTTCCAGTAACATATCTCTGATTCGGTTAACGGACGTGTGCGGAGCACACTTTCACCTTTACACATGTAACTGTCTTTGCGGCACAGACGCATTACTTACACATTCACATTTATATGTTCTATAGTCGTAGTTCAAACGGGACTGCATTCACGTTGGCCGGTTGCTGTGACCACTACACGTTTGCTGTTCTGTCTCATTTATATGCATACCCATGGTACATAGCTACATTAACATATTCCCCCCCCCCCGCACTCACTTACGTCACAGGCATCCATTCTCCTGCTGGGAAAAGTGCGGTACTACATGTTACACATTCCCTATTCCCTACTGCTCTTGACCCAGGATGCATATGGCATGACCACAGGGATATTCAGATCACATACAACGCATACAGGTCTTTGATTGTCAGGGTGTTCCTGTGGTGCTCTGGGTTTGGTCTTGTCCGCCTAGTGTACGGAACTGCCCTAACCGTGTACGAATGTCAGACAAGGCACATGGGCATGGTTTGTCCATGTCTATTATACCATAACCACCCCCATTATTCCTAACCGTGCACGCTGATTGGCCAGCGTGCCCGTTGTAGATCGGGTTATAGTAATGGCACACGGTCCGGTCGCCCAGACCTATTTCCATTAGTATACCTCGGTATTTATAACCTGTCTCGCTATGTTACATGGGTTTAACATAGCGTGACAGCTTTAACTGAGCCACGGTGATGTCCGTTGTTTACTTTGGGGCAGTCTCGCTCTGCTACACACATTTAACATAGTGGGACAGGTTGTACAACACAGCAACGGGGACACCAAGCTCTCTGTTGCTGTTTTGTATTGATTTGCTATGTTGACTGTGTTTTACATAGCGAGACAGTTTCAACATTAGCAACGGACATCTCGTGCAGTACGTCAGCACCGCCACGGATGCCAGACATCTGTGGACGGGCAGCAGACAGGCATTATGCTGTGCCATTATGTCTGGGGATTAATAGTTTATTTTCCTAGTTGATATGGCATAATAGCAATAACCCACGTCTGGGTGTGGGTACTGCTGTATTTACCCACGGTTGCCTTTGTTTGGTCCCTCGGGCATCGCCCTCGGGACTGCACCACGTCTACCGTGGGTATATCCAGCATTACCCACACCCAGGCGTGGGTTATTGCTATGATATTCATTCCGTATATACAGACACGAGTGTTTGGACAACCAACAATAGCTTCTGCTATTGGCATACAATGCTGTGGGTGGTGCCGGTTATCATACATATGCCATGTTCTGCGTTTTTCCCATTCACACTTGTCTATCCCCTGTCCTCATTCATACGTGGATATTTATGTGGCACATGACTGAGCTATGTATTACCTGCAAGTATGCTGTGTGCAGTGCACATATGTGACGGTTGGTTACAGTGTATCTACCACACATCCTTCGCAGCATTACATGCGTATGTACATGCTATTATTCGGTGGCCTGTGGAAGGTTGTTGGAGCACCGGTTACATGTGTCCCTATTTGTGCACGCATCGTGTTGGTCTTTGTCCGGCCTTCATTGCTATCATGGGTTGGATGGTGGTGTTACTGTGTGTTTGGGTTGTATTTATACTGCTGATACGTCAGTGGGGGGTGGGGTTGGCATGTGTTCCTCTTTGCAGGGGGCCCCATTATGGACACATGTGTCCTGCGTCGACACTTGACACATGCCATCTGTCCTGTGATATTGACACAGTCGTGTATGTCTTCCTGCATTACTACTTGCGTGTTACAGGCATTTTGTATCTAGTATGCATGACTATTATGTTGGATAGCTTAAGCTATTCCCATGCTATGACATACCCATTCATCCGGGCATATACGTGTTATTCTATCCTTTGCATTGGCCGTGTGTGTTTTGCCATATGGAACAACACATATCTACGAGTGATGTCCCACCTTGACATTCTGTGCATGTGGCAACCCTGCTGGGGTGACCTGCTTGGTGGACGGCTGTTCCACCCTGTGTATTGTGTTTGACATGTCTGCATAGCTAATCATCGGTACAGTGGCTGCACATACTGCTTTGTCCAGATGTGTCCAGTTATGGACACCGTGGCGTGTGAACACCTATGGGGTTTCGACAGGTCCGTAACCACATGCGGGATATACACATTCTGCCGACACATTCACATGCAGCCATTTGGATATCAGTACCTGGGATGGGATGTTGACATGTGGGGTACATATTTGCACGCGTGTCACTGCCTAGGACAATACTTCCTACTACATCTGGGGTATGCCCGCTGTGTGTAGGTGTGCAGCTGCGCAAGGCTGCTAGCTGGATTGGGTGGACAGTCGGACATGGGTGCGGGTTACATGCTATGACGGGGTTGTTGTGTATTACGTTTACATGCATGGGTTCTTCTTCTGGATATTCCGATTCGGCATACGCCATCCTATGTGTATGTGACAGGTACGTTGCTGTGTCTAGCACATTTTACTATACACGTTTGTCTGTGTTTGGGATATCTGGTTTCTTTCCGGTTGTTATATGGCCACGACTGCCCAGCTGTGTACTCTCACTACCACTGTGGGACTGCTGGTGACCATGCCCATGGGGCTAGTCGTGTGTAGTTGCGGCACGCTGACATGATGCAGTACACCTCCACTGGGTATGCCTGCTGACAGTACATTGCGTGATGGACACGGTATTCCGAGTATCCTTTGTTCCGTGGATGGGAACATTTTGTACTTCATGGATTTATGTTTGGTTCTCCATTTTGTGTGGACGGGTACTATGTTGCATACTCTGCATACGTTTCATTATCCACGGACACTGGTTGGTGCAGTTACTATTGAAGGTGGCCTGTGACAGTCAGCACTTTAGGTTGCTCATCGCCTGCCGGCTTGGCCACGCCTACGGGCGCGTCCTACTTGGGCTCCCTGGACTCGCGCACGTGCCCTATGCACGTGGTTGTGGTTGCGGTGCACACTCATTACTATGCATGTGGCGCTGCTACGCCAGTTATACGCTGCACGGCCGGTGCAAGCCTTACGCCGGCCTTGCGCTGAGCTTCATGAATCCGGGAGTGTGTCTACATTAGGTTGTGGAATATAAAGTATACCCTAATTTTCTAGTAAAAATTTAGTTTCTGCATATTCCACATTTTGGAATCTTTGTGCAGCATCCTACATTGTGTCTTCATTTTTTCCTTCAACAATGAACCTTAAAGTATCCTGGTGGCCTATGGGTAAGGGTCATTCTTGCCAGATGAGGAAGCAGTGGCAACAAATTATGCTGGTGGTGCCTAGGCGCCTTTTTCTGAAGTCAAAGGAATTTGTGCTGTTTATCATTGTAGATTCACATCTGAAATTATCTGAAATGGGTAAACTGGTCTGCTGCTGGTGCCTAGACAAATAATAGACTGATTCAAATAATTTCTTAGTATGTCAGTAAATTCCAGCCAACATGCTTAAAATAAATAAATAACTCAATGGATTGTGAATCTTCATAGGAACCACTTGTGTATATCCCTCCCCTGAGAACAGAGTTCAAAATCAGATACAAATAACACAAATTATATTAAGACTCAAGAGAGCTGGTAAACCTGTCAAGCAAACTATGCCACTTGTATATAATACTTATGATTATTAGGGTGTCTTGCACACATTGAATGAGGAAGGAGCTGTAGCCATTGGATTACAATGGCTTCGAGTGAATAACTCCTTATTTTAAAGCCAGCTGTAATATGGCAAAATAAAAGTGAGAGGGAAAGAGTTAATTTCCAGCACACAATTGATAAAGGCATACTTAGAAATATAACACATATCCTTGACATAATTCTTCCACAAATATATGGGGAATTGAAAGCATTGAAAGCTGTATCCATGACTCCTTAAGGAAGGAGGTGTGGTAGTGGATGCAGGAGACTCAGATTTGACTGGCAGACTTTAACCTGATGAGTGGACTTGGAGCTTGGAAAGAGAAGTGATTTTTCCAGCTTGCCTAACCCAAAGGGAAGGTTGGGACTTCAGGTTAGAGCTATTATCCTAGAAAACCATTAGGGCTCTACCCCCTACCAAAAAAAAATAAAACATTATTAATGTCATACTCCAGCCTGGCCATAATGCCATGACTGCATATCAGGCTGACTATAGGGACAGACAAAGGGTAGGGAAAAAGTCTGAATTACCAGAGGATGATAGTTCACCTCAGCTTGACACACACTTCATATGGTAATGCGACTTAGGCAAGTCAGTGGGGGAAGGAATGGAACTAGGGGTGAGAAAGTCCTTGATGATCTTAGTAGGTAAAGCCAAAATAAATTGAAATAATTAATAAATATTATCAGTGCACTTTAACTTTCACCTGTGTGCATTTTTAGCTTGAGCCTTTTCTTTCTTTCTTTAGTTGCTAAACTAATTCTATTGCTCAGTTTTCACAAATGTGTATATATTATAATTTTAATTGGCTTTGCCAGGAGAAAGCCTCGTTGTTGGATATTTTCAGATTTGAATAACCTCATTAATTACAGAATATAAAAAGACATTTTGAAAGCTCACAGATTCCTCATTGCAGCATCTCTCTCTCCACCTGTGTATACCAGAAAGGACATGCTGTAAAGAATTAGAGCAAGTCTGAGGAAAAATTATACTTCTTAACCTGCAAGCATTGGAAATACTTATAAATGCCTGTGAAAAGAAAGTATATCCAGCCAAAAATTTGTACATCTAATTATTATAAAATGTAAATGCCAAATAGCACATAACTCTTCCTACTTTCAGTAGGAATGTGGGACAGTACTCAGAAACTCATGTTTAAGAAAAGGAGGGTGACAAATTGATGGAAACTTATAAGTAAATTATCAAAGAAGCAGTGTAAAATCTGTAGACATTAATGAACTGTATTACAAAATTTTACTGCACAAAGTCATTTATTTATGTTTCTGAAAAAAGGAGTTGCGAGATATGTGTCCTCTTTAAATTATTGTTGCTACTATTATGTTGGGCAGGTACTTTGGCTTTCTGTGTAATAGACCACTTATAAAATTGCATGTGATGGGGGGGGTTCAGAGAAATCCATGAAGGGGTAAATTAAGCTAGACAATAAAGATATAACTGCAGAAATAGGTACCTCATATGCAGGGGCAAATCAAGACCAAAAATAAGTACACGTCTCCAAAGTGGGGACATCTGAGATTTCTGTTAATGACCCCCAAACTCAAGATTCTACAGTGCAGATATGAACTATATTTTAAATGTCATTAAAATATATCCAACAGCTATTCAGGCCTAGTGGTTCTGTTCTTTATCTTCGGGCATGATCTCTTGCTTCAACTGTCACATGTTGACTGTACTTGTTCAGTGTCAGGACATACGCCTGTACCACAGTAACTTGGGGTTTGAGTAATGTCTTTGGTTCAGCCCAGTACAGGTTTGACTTTCCTATCCCCAAATGCATGCCAGTCACAAGGTGATGCTGACTCATCACCAGGCTGAGAACAGAGTCCGGCCATAACCATGTGATTTTTGAATATACTCTAGGATTAAGGAGGCAGAATGAACAAGAGTTTGTTCAACCATATAACCACTAGGTCCTTACTGAGCTTCCTCACTTTAATGATGGTCAGAAGAAAACTGTAGGATATCTAAGTTAAACAAAAAAATAAATAAATTTCACAGCCTTCTGCCATATATTGGCAGGACTGCAGTCCCTCGGTGTCTGCATCACGTTCCACCCCACTTAGTCCAATTTTATACTATAGAGGGGTCTCTGATTTATTGAAGGGATGTGCATGATAAAGGATTCTATTTTTGAGGAAGTGGGCAAACTGATACTGGGGGGGCACTTTAAAGTGAGAATAGCGTAGTACATACTGTCACATAGCAGAAACAAAAATAAAAAACAGTGTCCATATTGCAGACATAAAATACCAAGAGCTTGCACAGTTATAAGTAGGACAAAGAGACTTCTGTCTTAAAATCCCATTCATCAGGAGTCAAAAAATAGGCTAAAGCAATATTTCATCAAGGACAGTGTGTCTATGCTTGCTGTAGTAAGATCCATACTTCTAATATAAGAAAACAAGTTTCAGTGATACAGCTGCTATATACAACTGCCATTTTAAAGTTAAAATACTAAAACCACTATTAATAAGGAGTCAGTGCTCATAAACATGAAAGCCACATCTTTCAACAAAATATATCATATTTGTCAACAGTGATTCCTTCCAAAGAGTAAGAGCAGGACCTGAGACATGCTCTTCAGGTGGTTAAACTATGATCTACTTTAAACATAGAGAGAAAGTGCTATGAGGCATATTGAAAAGCAGGTCCAGTGCATGTGTCTGTTTGTGTGTATGTGTAAAGACTTGGTAGCAACGTGACTAGCATCGCAGTTTATATTAATAATCAAAGAGAAATTTACTGATAGTGTAATAACTAAGGAGCAAAACTTCAAAAATCATATTTTACTGCAAGCTTAACTCCATTCAAGAATATAGTCTTGAATCGAAGTTTTGCAAGGTTATCTGGTTATCATTAAAAAGGTGAATGAGTGAAACAGATTTTAATTATTTTTTTTATATAACAATGAATTGGGAATTGTTTTGTGTTATCTATTCATTTGTTTCTTAGGAATGTAAACTGACCATGACAAAACCACCTTTATTGGTAGTTCAGGAGGCCAAACAAAAAGATGACTGATATGACAAAAATTTCAAGGTGTATGCAATATACAACTAGCAGTGCAGCCTGCAGAAGAAATTTCAAATCTGGATAAAAGTTTAGAGAGAAAAGGCATTACATGTCAACAAAGGTCTTCACAGTCAAAGCTATAGTTTTCCCAGTGATAGACTATGGCTTTGAGACTTGGAATATAGGTAAGGCTGTGTGACAGAATTTGATGCTTTTAAACTGTGGTGTTGGAAAAAAATTGTCGATACTTGATGTAATAAATTGAGACTGTTCACTGAAAGGTATAAAACTAAAATTTAAGTACTTTGGTCACATATAGCAAAGACAGGATTCACTACAGTTAAATGGTCTCTGATAGATGTCTGGCAGCTAGAGAACAGAATTAATGCTCACAACTGTCAATGAGTGACATCCTCCAGCTAAGAGTACAGGACTTAATTCCTTCCGCCTCCACTTCCAAACTCTGGTGCAGGAATCATGGAATGTGCAAAGGGTCAGGTGGGGGGGAAGGTGTGATGAAGAGAATATTTGTCAAAGACTTAGAAGAATGCATTTGACTAAAGTCTTCTTCTTCTCCTTTTAGCTGTCCCATTAGGGGTCACCTTTCGATTTCGATTTCTTCCTGTCATCTGCATCTTGCTCTGTCACACCAGCCACCTGCATGTCCTCTCTCACCACATCCATAAACCTTATCGTAGGCCTTCCTCTTTTCCTCTTACCTGGCAGCTGCATCCTTAGCATCCTTTTCCCAATATACCCAGCACCCCTCCTCAGCATGTGTCCAAACCAACGCAATCTTGCCTCTCTGTCTCCAACTGTCCAACCTGAGCTGACCCTCTAATATACTGATTCCTAATCCTGTCCATCCTTGTCACACCCAATGCAAATCATAAGATCTTTAACTCTGCTACTTCCAGCTCTGACTCATGCCTTTTTGTCAATGCCACCTTCTCCAACTCATATAACAGCTGATCTCACTACCCTCTTGTAGGCCTTCCCTTTCACTCTTACTGGTACCTGGCTGTCACAAATCACTCCTGGCACACTTCTCCATCCATTCCACCCTGCTTGTACTCTCTTCTTCACCTCTCTTCCCCCACTCACCATTACTCTGAACTGCTGATCACAAGTATTTAAATTCATCCACCTTCGCCAACTCTACTCCCTGCATCCTCACCATTCCTGTATGCTCTTTCTCATTCACACACATATATTCTGTCTTAGTCTTGTTGACCTTCATTCCTCTCATCTCTAGTGCATATCTCCTTCTCTCCAGGGTCTCCTCATCCTGTTCTCTACACTCACTACAGATCACAATGTCACCTGCAAACATCATAGTCCATAGGGACTCCTGTCTGATCTCATCTGTCAACCTGTCGATCACCATTGCAAACGAGAAAGGGCTCAGAGCTGATCCTTGATGTAATCCCACCTCCTCCTTAAATGCATCCATCACTCCTACTTCAGACCTCACCATTGTCACACTACCCTCATACATATCCTGTACCACTCTTACAAACTTCTTTGCCACTCCCGACTTCCTCATACAATACCACAACTCCTCTCTAGGCACCCTGTCATATGCTTTCTCTAGGTCAACAAAGACACAATGCAACACCTTCTGACTTTCTCTATACTTCTCTAACAACACCCTAAGAGAAAACATCACACCTGTAGTGCTCTTTCTCAGCAAGAAACCATACTGCTACTCACTAATCATCGCCTCCCATTTTAACCTAGCTTCCACTAATCTTTCTCACAACATCATGCTGTGAAAGATCGTTTTTTTCTCTCTGTAGTTACTACAGTTCTGCACATCAACCTTATTCTTAAAAATCAGTACCTAAACCCTTCTTCTCCACTCCTCAGGCATCCTCTCATTTTCCAAGATTTCAATAGACACTCTGGCTAAAAACTCCACTATCATCTCTCCTAAACACCTCCATGCTTCCACAGGTATGCCATCTGGACCAACAGCCTTTCCATTATTCATCCTCTTCATAGCTGTCCTTACTTCCTCCTTACTAATCCGCTGTACTTACTGAATAACTATCTCCACATCATCCAACCTTCTCTCTCTCTCATTCTCTTCATTCATCAGCCCCTCAACGTACTCTTTCCAAATGCTCAACATACTCTTCTTGGTTGTGAGTATGTTTCCCTCATTATCTTTTATCTCCCTTACCTGATGCACATCTTTCCCAGCTTGGTCCCTCTGTCTAGCCAATTGGTACAGGTTCTTTTCTCCCTCCTTTGTGCCCAACCTTTCATACAACTCTCCATACACCTTATTCTTAGCCTTCGCCACTTCTCTCTTTGTCATACACTTCATCTCCTTATATTTCTGTCTACTTTTTTCATCTCTCTGACAATCCCAATTCTTCTTCACCAACCTTTTTCTCTGTATACTTTCCTGTACTTCCTCGTTCCACCACCATGTCTCCTTGTCGTCCTCCCTCTGTTCAGATGTCACACCAAGCACCTTCCTAGCTATCACCCCTTACCAGCACTGCTGTAGTTACCCAGCTATTCGGTAACTCTTCACTGCCACCCTGTGCCTGTCTTAATTTTTCCCTGAACTCCACCTTCAATCCCCCTTTTTCAACTTCCACCATTTGATCCTTAGCACTACCCTTACACTCCTCCTTCTCTTCTTGATCACCAGTGTCATCCTACAGACCACCATCCTATACTGGCTAACTACGCTTTCCTCTGTCATGAGTTTATGGTCTCCAATCTCCTTCAAAATGGTCCTACTGCATAGGATATAATCCACCTGGGTGCATCTTCCTCCACTCTTATACATTACCCAATGTACTTTCCTCTTCTTAAAATACGTATTCACCACAGCCATGTCCATCCTATTCACAAAATCCACTACTATCTGACCTTCTGTATTCCTCTCCTTAATGCCATACTTACCTTACCCATCACTTCCTCATCCTCTGTTCCCTTCACCAATATGCCCATTGAATCACCACTCTCTCACTTTTGGGTACACTCACCATCAGTTCATCCAACTCACTCCAAAATTTTCCTTTCTCATCCATTGCACACCCAACTTGTGGAGCATATGCACTAACAACATTCATCATCACACCATCATTTTCCAGCTTAATAAACATCACTCTAGCAGACACTCTTTTCACCTCCAAAACACTCTTGGCATATTGTTCCTTCAGGATAAGCCCTACTCCATTCTCCTCCCATCCACTCCATGATAGAAGAATTTGAACAAACCACCAATACACCTGGCCTTACTCCCCTTCCATCTGGTTTCTTGGATGCACAATATATCAGCCTTCCTTCTCTCCATTATATCCACTAGCTCTCTCCCTATACCAGTCATATTACCAAAATTCAAAGTTCCTACCCTCACTACCAAACTCTTAACTTTCTTCTTCTCTTCCTGCCTTTGGGCATTTTTTCCCTCTTCTTCTACTTTGCCCAACAGTAGCCCAATTTTCACCAACACCCTGTTGACTAACAGTACTGGTGGATGTCGTTGTTAACCCTGGCCTAAACTGATCCAGTATGGAAATCTGTATTGTTGTCAGCATATGTCATCTGGCAAAGGTTTTGGTGCCCTTCCTGATGTAACGCTCCTCATTTATCCAGGCATGGGATCGGCACAAAGAAATGCACTGGCTTGTGCATCTCCAGTGGCTAAAGGGAGCAAGTCATATCAATAAAAAGAATACATATAAAAATAATACTCACAAAAAGAGAAAAAGTATATGGAAGGATTGCTTCTGATATATTGTTATAGCATGGAATTCTTACATTTTAAATTGCCAGTGACTGATAGAGGAACATAAAAGTCACGTGTTTCTTCCCAGCTCTGTCTTCTGCTACCAACACCTTCCCCAGCCAATGTGCTTTTTACCTTCTCCTCCTCCTTATGACTTGTTCCCTGTGGCATGCCAAAACCTCACCAGTAGCTCTTGTTTACTTATTTAGCTAACTCAGACTCTTATGATCTTAAGGACTTTAGCACACCTAGAATGTCTGTCAAGCACTGCTTCTTTGGGTTCTTGCAAATTCATATTCATGACTTCTACCCTAGCCTCTACTACATCCTTCATTTGTCTTCAACTTTATGCAACATTTGTCTCTTCTTCATACCTCTCAACTGTCCAGACTTTCACAGAATGTACAGAATTTTTGCTTCATATTTTTAGTCTGCTCCTCATAAAATTTGTAGTGTTCTGGCAAATCAAGACTACTACGATCCTCAAATAAACTGCTAATTCTAACTATCAAAACCTGCAATGCAGCTGGCGACTTCCTCTTTGATAATACTGTTAGTAGAATCTGGAACTTACTACCAGTTGAAATTACATTGCTCTCCTTTCTAACTGAATTTAAAATCAAACTTAAACAACATCTGGCTCTAAAATGGCTTTGCCACTGTAACAAGCCTGGCTAACTCAAACTTTATAATTTATTATTTGCTATTTGCCTACTCAGTGTTAGTATTAACCTACCATCTCTCTCTAACTTATTCAAGAGTTAACCTTTCCCAATGAAATTGTCCTCTATCTTTGTACAAATCAAAATGTATATTGTCTGTTCTTATTTTATTACTATTCTTAAATGTAGATGTTTGTCCTGGAGTTTTTCTCCCCGGGCCTCCGCTGAAAATGGAAATAACTCCAGTCGGACTATCCCGGTCAACAAATGTAAAATAAATAAAATAAATAAAAATGATCCGAGGACTTAAGTCACTAAATAAAGTACATGCATTTGAGTTTCAGACTTCATAGCCTTTAAAATGTGCAAGCTAACTCAAAACTTGTTATTCTAGCAACTTTCTAAGCTTATAAGAGCAATATTTAAAATGTGTCCCTAGCTTTTGGCTTTTGCCCTCCCATTATTTCAGGCTTTGTCCAGATTTCTTGCACTAAGAGGTTGAGAGGTATGGTCTTCTCCATTCAGAGCCTTAAAAAAAATGGGCCAAAGGGGTCTGCTGCCCCATCTGATAAGAGGGTATAAGCTGCAGTTGCCAATGTGTCACTTGTGCAGTATCAGTGTTCTTTATACAAAACAGGTGATGCAATGGCTAAATGAATGTCAATACCACATGTCTGATTCTTGTTAGTAGGATCAAGCAAATATATAGTGCAAGTAAATGTAGTCAAGAGTAGACTTGTTTAATTTTTTTGGGGGGGGGGCTTCATGTTTTCGGTTCAGGGGTCTCTGTCAGATGAACTAGCTGCGGCTCTGTCTCTATTTTTATAAATTTCTTAGCCAACTAATCCCCCTGTCATAAGTGTCCCTTATAAGGGGAAACCAGACGTACTGTCCAGTTAAGTGACTTGCTCAGTCATCAAACTGAGGTGAAAAGAATCAAACCCTGTACCCTGAACTACAGAGAAAATCTCATTAACAAGTCAGGCCTTAATCCTCTGAGGTAACTGACAGACATGCCGGGAATGTTCATCCAAGACCAATGCAAAAAGATCTAAAAAGAAATATGCTATGCAAAAATGAAGGAAATACAGCAAATATCAGGAGGAGGAATACAGGCAACAAGACAAACTGAAGTAGAAGGTGTGATTAGAATTTACAGAAAGGAAAATGATATGATGACTGGTGCCATGGCAGATAATTTTTATAATTTTATAATTTGATAATTTTTGCAATCATTCAGGTTTTTAGTAGGGTGAATAAAGAAAATAAAAAGTAATTTTGATTAGCCCTACACAAAGTACGTGATTAATGAAATAAGAGGTAAGGCTTTTAGGACTGAAGGAGGAATGAAATGGGGATGGCCCTTCCTTGCTGTCTTTTGCATCTTATATTGTATTTCAAATTACTACTGATTATATTTGATTAGAAGGGAGGATAAATGTGACTAGACTAGGTTAAAGGCAGTAAAAGGGAGAGGTTTTCATTAATGCTGTACTTGAGGAACTTGGAATTTGGGAAAATACTGCATAAAAGGTTTAGTGTAAGGAAATTACAGGCCCTGGTAGTGTCTTTCAACTTTTCCCGGTTAGTGGTCACCACAGCGGAACTCCGGTCCTCTAATGATTGGCAGTGGATTTTACAGTGCTGAGTTGCCAGCCTGATGCCCAACCTTCAAAGAAGGCACACCCATTCACGCACGTACCTACCTGCATGTCTTTAAACATCATACGACCACGGGGAGGACACGAAGATGCCACAGAGAAGGAAAGGAGACTGGGATGAAGTGATATGTGAGGGAGATTTATCCATCTGTGCATAACATTAACATAAAGAAGAGAGGAAATGCCCACAGTGAATTATTAGACTGTTACCCAAATAGTTTGACACAAGAGTCAATTTCATGAAAGATTTTTCATATGTATATGTTTGTGTATGTGTGTGCGCATTTGTTTTTTTGTTCTAGTTTGTAGTAAGATCGAGCAACCACCATCTTAATTGGTCACTAGCTTTTCCTGTGTACTTTTGTGTGTGTTTTACGTATTTTGAGGTATTTTTATCCTTTTAACAATGTTATATCGTTTGATAACCTAGGCATGCTTTCTCCAGTGTTAACCATCAAATAGCACTAAGTCATGTGGAAGAAGCTGACTGGTTCCATAGTGTAAGCAGCAGCTCATGAGTCTCCTCCCCAGGAAGGTGTAGGTATGCAACCTCTCTTTGCATCATTGTGTGTCTGCATTTAAGTGAATTCATGAAACTGCAAATCCAGGGAAAATGCATATCATCAATGCAGTGTCCCATAATAAAGACAAGTGAAAAAGGAGAAAAAAAATGTTTCCTGTACTAGTATACTTAATTTGGTATGTCACTCTTCCATTCTTCACACAGAGTGGTTCTAATTATAGAGACAAAATTATTGCACAAGCTCCTGGCCAGCCTGCCACTATTTATGGAGATGCAGTCTTATTGTTCAAGCTTCTAAATAATCCACAGATGAGAAAAAAGCATGTTTGTGCACAGCCTGACAAGTTACTTCCTGGATAACAAGACAATGAATCAGTGCAGGAATGTGGTTACTAATGACATCTTTGAGCTGAAAGATACTTCTGTTTGTTTGAGATATATTTATACATTGAGGATTTAGAAAGATAAGCTGTAGACCAGTGAGACAGAGAAAGATGGAGGAGGTAAGCAAGTCCGTCAATGCAAACAGTTTATAGTATGACCGGTAGAAGCAAATATGATGGAAAACATTTCCATAGAGATGTAAAATGGGGAAAGATGACCCAACATGTGGCAAGCTGCAATACAAAACATGACAAGTACATGAAGATCTTCACTAGGGAGGATACCATACTACAAGCAGATGAAAGGATTTAAATAGAAAGGATGTATCAATGAGCAAGACAAAACAGGTGGATGTCTCAAACAGTTCAGACGAAAGTGACAAGCTGAACAAGACAAGACAGTACAGTGGTAGAAAAAAAATATGTATATATGTTGAAGTAAAAATGACAGATATGATCCAGGATAGGACATTATTTAACAAACCATTCAAATATAGAAATGTACCAAAGTATTAAAAATAAGGAAACAAGAGCATCATATTTTATCCAGTGCTGTTAAACAGGACATGTCTGTAACACCAGGAAGATGTTAGAAAAAAGGTATAACCTCAAAATTAGCAGAACTTAAAAGGAAACTGCAACAAGAGTACACAAATTCTAGAACATACTGGAAGGATTCATGGGAGACATAAAATATCTTCAAAGTATTCCATAAGGTGACTCTGTTGCATAGAGGGCTAAAGCCCTAACTATGTCTCTTACATTCTGGTCTCAGTTAGAAGACCTGATTACTAAAAGAACTTTTGCAAGTAGGGGTAACAGTGAGTGGCCTAGGGCTGGTACTGGAATCAATGTATCTCACCTCAGAAGTCATAGCTATGGCTCCAACTACATGTGCACATTGAGTGTGAGAATGTAAAACATGGGCATGCAAACCTGCTGTTTAGAATGCTGCTCTCTAACTAGGCATGGTGGGTATGCATAACTCTGCACCCATTATAGTGCAACTACTGGCAAATGGTGGGAAGAGAAAGAAGTAGAAGACAATCATCTGACTCCCCACATGATGCCGTCTCACTCTAAATATTCCATACCCCCTGTCCTAAGATACTGGGCAATGTGTGTGTGTGTGTGTGTGTCACACGCACACGTGTCTGTTTGTATGTGTGTGTTTGTGTGCATGTGTGTATGCGTCTGTGCATGTGTGTGTGTATGTCTGTACATATGTGTGTGTGTGTGTGTGTGTGTG
The DNA here is from genome assembly GCF_019279795.1 of Protopterus annectens. NCBI lineage: Eukaryota > Metazoa > Chordata > Ceratodontiformes > Protopteridae > Protopterus > Protopterus annectens. The sequence goes on from NC_056743.1 coordinate 1,370,294,915, forward strand.
TGTGTGTGTGTGTGTGTGTGTGTGAGAGAGAGATAGAGAGTGTGTGTGTGTGTGTGTGTGTGTGTGTGTGTGTGTGTGTGTGTGTGTGTGTGTGTGTGTGTGTGTGTGTGTGTGTGTGTGTGTGTGTGTGTGTGTGTGTGTGTGTGTGTGTGTGTGTGTGTGTGTGTGTGTGGGGGCAAATAATTCAGTTTGAGATGGTACTTGGTAGTAACAGAGCTCCAGGGGCCACTGCAACAAAATTAAAAAGTCTACAAACAAAGACACAATATTCAAATATAGTACTGGTTACAAAAGAAATGAGAATTCTGATTGACAACTAGAACAATGATGTAAAATGTTACATAAACAATAGGAATATAAATGGATAGAAGGAATACACAAAACAGAGAGAAGAAAAATACATAAAAGGAAACAAGATAAAATTAAAGTTATTATTATTAATGATATAGTGAAAAGCATTCGATATGTGCATCAAAAGAAACAGACGAACATAAGTCAAGACAATAACATTTAAACAAATTAAAAAAGTACAGTATACCACAATACTATAATACTTGTATCAGTTTCATCAGGCGGTGCACTTCCAGATGAAGATGACAAAGCCAGAGGTCATTGTAGATCAGGTCACTGTAGATCAGAGTGCAAGTGATGTGTGTTCTGTATCTTTAAGAAGCAATGTCAAGGCTATACGTGGACGTATAAATTCCAGACACGTGCAATCCCTCCTGCCATTTTGAAAGAGCAGCCAGATAGAGAGTATGCATGATAACAGTTTTTTGTTTGTATATGTTACTTAAGTTAAAGTCAGTAACTTCTATAGTGATGTGCTTCTATAAAATAAAGCTGTTTCAACAGAACCCACGAAGACTCTTCTATTCTGTCCTAGATAGGAGAGCGGCATGGTGTCAGAACCAGGATCACAGAGAATAATATTCAGAGCCATGAGGTGCAGAGACAACAGCGAAGGTAAAACTGAGAGAAAAGAGCACTAAAGGAGTTAGAAAAGAGTCAAAGATAATGAGAAATCGTGCAATCTGTTTATACAATAGAAAAAATAAAAAGGGGTATTACAAAGGCACAAACCATATTATTAAGCAAGCGGAAGGCATGAAAAGTTTAACTAAAGGAAATGTTTAAAATAAAGGTATTTGATGAAACAATTAACAGTAAAGCAAAATGCGTATGTTTAAAGCAAAAGCAAGCATGTTTAAAGTAAAACAGGTGCCTTTAAGGCAAAACTGGGCATGTTTAGAGTAAAACGAGCACAAGGAAAGTACATTACGCATGAAAAGGGCTTAAATGAGCAAAACAAATATGATAAGAGCAAAAAGGGCACATTGAGAAAAAATAAAGCAACGTGGCTGCATAGTGCTGTGTTCTGACATAACTATGACTTCGTATTGTATCAAGGGCACAACTAAAGTTATTCAAAGTATCTCAAAGTGTGTAAAAGTGCCTGTGGAGTGTACTTATTACTGTGCATGTATTACAAAGAGTTCTTTGTGTGCAAAGTGCAACTATTTCATTAAACACAGTCAAAGTATAGCCATTTTGAAACGTTTCTTTTGCTGGGAGTGTCTGTTTTCAAAGTGCCACCATTCCATAGTTTTTCTTGTACTGTAAAGAGTTGCTTAGCAATGTACTGCCATTTTGGGGACATTTCAGTGTGCCATATGCAATTATTCACAAAGTGTGATTACTTAGAAGAGTTACTGAGTTTTGGACAAGAGATTGAACTAGTAAAAGTAATGGAATTGACACAGCTGCAGGTAAAATGCAAATAAAAGCTTTAATTCAAAAAATAAGTACCATACCTCATTTTATTCTCGACATATTATTTATACTTTGAACAAGAGATGCCTGAATTATTTGCATTGTGCAGTTGTTTGATATGTTTCTTATGCTGATAAGAGGTGATTTCTTGCAAAAGACGACATTACAAAAGCATTATAGTTCCCAACAGTTATTCAGTCATATCATAAAGTTGTTGAAATGTTTCTTAAAATGATGATAAATGACTTTAGCAAAGTGATGATAAATGACTTTAGCATTTAGCCTTTCGAACAATATTACAAACGTCTAAAGTGCCCAAGAAGTTTATTTCGCAAAGTCCAGTTATTCAAAGGTACTACATGTTTGTAGATTACCATAATTTTGAAGAGCCCAAAAGGTATAAATTCAGAAGCACATAGGCTTTGGACAAAGTTACAAATACTGGCGCAAGTTTTTGACATATGTGTATGTGTGTATGTTTGCCCTTATTTGCAAAACCCTTAATATGACTGATGGATTTTGAAAGTCCCTTCCACTTGTATTTGATCAGAATATTGCAGAGAATTGGAGAATATTTGAGCAAGAGTACGATATTTTTATACAAGCAGCTTATGCAGATAGAGATGCGCACACCAGGGCATTCATTTTGCTAAACCTAGCTGGGTCAGAGGCCATAAAAAGAGAGCGTTCATTTGTGTATGCACAAGCAGTATATGAAGGAGAAGGTGAAAAGCATCATATTGTTGTACAGGCTGAATCAAAGGAAGGCCCCTAGTGCTTGAAGCGCAATTTCAGAGACATGTGTAACCTCCATACAAATATTACATTAGAGAGGCATTTGTTTTACCCAAGAGATCAGAAACCAGGAGAATCATTTGCAGCTTATATAACTGACTCGAGAAAGAGAGCTAAAACATGTTGGTTTGGTGACTTGAAAGATGAGCTAATAAAGGACAGGCTTGTGTTTGGTATTAATAGTGCTGTTGTGAGAAGATTTTACTTTGTGACAGTGATTTAACATTGAGTAAAGCTATAGAGATTTGTCAAATCCATGAGGTGACAGAAAAATGCACAAGTATGCTTGCGAGTGACAAGAACATGGTTTCAGTTGGCCCCAGAGCACATGTGGATAGTATGCAACATGTGTCAAACAAAAGCAGGTCCGAGCATGTGGCAGCTATAGGGTTTCCAAGGAAGGCATGTAGCTTTCTAGAAAGTTCTAAAAAGTGAGCATGCTCCAGTTCAATCTCAGTGCAGTATACGCATGAGTCAGAAAAACCCAAATGTAGTTTTGCTGTTAACTGTCGCAATTGCGGTGCAAATCATGAGTCTAAAAGAGAGAAGTGTTTAGCATTTGGTCAGCAATGTCACAAGTGTAAAAAATGGAACCATTTCCAAAAGTTTTGCAAATCAAGTAAGCCTCACACAGTTGTAAAGAAAGGTTGCACAAAAAAGCAAGTTGATCAAGTAGAACCTCTATGTAGATGGTATATCAGTGCTTGGTGAAAGAGTTGATGCAGTGAATTTATTGACAAGGAGTGAAGTGTTACGTACTGTTCGTATTAATGGAAAATCCACAGAGCTAAAATTAGACACCGGTTCAAAGTGTAATGTTATATCAGCACACACATTTGTTAAAGTGAGAACTAACGAACAACTCAATGTAGCCAGTAGTGCGAGACTTGCTGCTTGTAGAGGTGAAGAAATTCAAACCGAAGCCTCAGTGATACCTTCATGTTAGCTGGCCAAGAACTGTTGCAACTTGTTATTCTATGTAGTTCAATGACCAGTGCAATCTTTATTCAGTCTCAAAGATAGTTTAAGAATGAATCTGCTTTCTTATGATAAAGAAGTCCATCACATAAGTGCATTTCCGAGTTCTAATTTGTCTGAAGCCATTTTCTCAAAGTATGCTGATGTTTTCGATGACAAGTTAAGCAAACTTCCAGTTGTGTATTCCATGAAGTTAATCCCAAAGGTCACTCCAGTAGTCAGATCAGCAAGAAGAGTTCTGATAGCTATGCAGAATAAAGTTAAAGCTCAGATGGATAAAATGGTGCAGCAAGGTGTGATTTGTTCAGTCACAGAACCAACTGAATGGGTGTCGTCCATGGTAACTGCTCACAAAAAGGCTCAGACGAAATCAGAATATGTATTGACCCAAGAGACTTGAGCAAAGCATTAAAGAGACCACATCACCAATTTGCACAGTCAAAAAATTTGCAGCTCTAATTCCAAATGCTACTGTATTTTCTGTCTTGGATGCAAAGAGTTAATTTTGGCAAGTGATGCTTGATCACATATCCTTATTTCTAACTACTTTTGATACTCTGTTTGTCAGATACAGATTCCTAAGGATGTCATTTGGATTCAATTCTGCAAGTGAAGTCTTTCAGAGTGCAACGGAGCAAATTTTTTCAGGTTATCATTGTGCTATAATAGTAGATGATCTATTGGTTGGAGGCAATGGTGAAGCAGAGTATGACAGAAACCACAAGAAAGTTCTAGACAGAGCACATGAAGTAAACTTGAAGCTCAATCCTCTGAAGTGCAAATTCAGACTTCCAGAAGTTACATATGTAGGACATTTGTTTACGAGTACAGGCTTGAGACCAGACCCAACAAAGCAAGCAGCTATTCTTGAGATGTCAGTGCCAGATAATGTACAAGCTCTACAGCATTTCCTAGGCATGGTCAACTATTTAGGCAAGTTTATACCAGACTTCAGTGAGCTGACAGCACCTTTAAGAGAGCTAACATGCAAAAATGTTACATGGTCATGGTTGGAACAGCACAAGAAGGCATTTGAAGATCTCAAACAGAAAATTGCCACCCCACCTATGTTAAGATATTATGATGTGAACAAACCAGTTACTCTTTCTTATGATGCTTCAAACTTTTAATATTGGAGTAGTTATACTTCAAGAGGGTAGACCAGTAGCCTATGCATCTAGAACACTAACTCAAACTGAGATGCAGTATGCTCAAGCTGAGAAGGAGCTTTTGGCAATAGTATTTGTATGTTACAAGTCTCATGATTATATTTATGGTCAAGCTATTCAGAATGAAATTGACCACCAGCCTCTAGTTACTATTCTAAAGAAGCTTATGCATTCCACTCCAGCGAGATTACAAAGAATGATGCTCAAATTGCTAAAGTACAATTTTAAAATGGTCTACACCAAAGACAAATTGCTCTATCTGGCTGATACCTTATCCAGATCACCTTGAAATATGACAATATGATGCAGAGAATTTTGACTGATGTGATGTCAGTACATCATTTTTCTACCACTAGACTTAATGAGTTAAGAGATCACACTCAGACTAATCCAAGTTTGTAAAAGCTCAATCACTACATTAATGTTGGATGGCCATCAAAGCAATCTAGTGTACCACCTGAAGTGCAAACCTATTTTCCTTACAGAGATGAATTGTTGATGGAAGATGGCATTATTTTCAAAGGTCCTAAAATTGTTGTTCCTGCTTACAACAAGAATGTATCCAGATCTTGCATCGTGGTCACCCAGGATCCGCATCCACTAAGAGAAGAGCTAGAGAATTAGTATTTTGGCCTTCATTACCAAAATATATTCTTCTTTCTTCTTGTTCAGTATGCTATAGTACTAGACCGCATTTGCAAAGAGAACCGCATCAGCTAAGTCCAATTCCTAAACTACCTTGGTCTACAGTCGCAACTGATATCTTTGAGTGGAACAATCAACACTACTTGGTTTTGATAGACTCTTATTCAAATTGTTTTGAGATTGTTCCACTACCTAACTTAACATCCACTGCTGTCATTACTAAGTTGAAACATCATTTTCTGTTCATGGTAGTCCAAACAAAGTTCTTTCAGACAATGGTACTCAGTTTACTAGTCAGTTGTTTCAGAAATTTGCAAGAGAATGGGACTTTGTACATGTCACTAGTAGTCCTGAATATCCTCAGTTAATGGTCTAGCTGAACGTGCAGTGCAGAGTGCAAAGCAATTACTTGAAAGGTCAAAGCATGACAATACCGATGTGTTCTTGAATTTGTTTAATCTCAGAAACATACCCCGTGACGATATTCTTGGATCACCTGCTCAAAGACTACTTTCCAGGCAAACTAAAACTATGCTACCCATTACTTCTAGTTTATTGAAGCCTAAACCTATGAACAATAAAACCATTAAGTCTCAATTGTTTAAGAAGTGTAATATCCAGAAATCTATTTACGACAGATTGAGCAGATTACTTCGTCCGTTGAGGGAAGGAGAGACGGTACGCATCCAGACAACAAAAGCTTTTGATTGAATTAAACAGATCACAGGCATTTGTGCCGAGCTGAGATCTTACCTGGAAGACCCACAAGGGTATGGAGTATAGGAGGAACCATAAACATCTTCTTCCTGTACCAGAATCATCACCACCATCACAACATTGTTTCTGTGATGCAAACTCCAAATCTAAGAGTGAATCAGACACTGTTTCCATACCACAATGTGTTCAAAATTCTGATTCCATTCCAGAAAATATTCTGAATATTCCACAGGTCAAACATTTTACAGAGACAGCTCCAGATGCTAAATCTAATTCCCAGTTTTGTCACACGATATGGATAAGTATCTAAGCCTAGTGCGAAATATGCAGCAATGTGGACTTGATTGTATATCTAGGTGTATTTAGTATTGTATACTGCATGACATAGAATTACCTGTGATGTCTACATGCCTCATAACATTGTACAATTTATTTCTCAAAGAGGGAGGATGTAGATCAGAGTGCAAGTGATGTGTGTGCTATAGCTTTAAGAAGCATGTCAAGGCTATATGTGGACATATATATTCCAGACACGTGCAATCCCTTGTGCCATTTTCAAAGAGTAGCCAGAGAGTGAGCATGCATGATTGCACTTGTTACTTTGTATAAAAGTTGCATAAGTCAGTAAGCTTCTATAATGATGTGTTTGTATAAAATAAAGCTGTTTGAACAGAAGCCACGACGACTCTTGTATTGTGTCTTAGATAGGAGTCACAGTCAGTAAACACAGCCACAGAATATTGTGAGATACCAAATGACAAGGCAATGTTTACAGTCAGACAAATAAAAAATGATAACATTAAACATTAAAACAATCACAGGTCTGCAAAACATAAAAAAATGAGACTGTAAAACTATTTCATGCAGTTACCTTGAGATTCATAAAGAGCCACTGACACTGGTAATTCCTAACATGGCTGTATTTCTACTATTTCTACTTGCAGCAACCCTCTTATACTTATACATAGCCCCCACTATATTGATTCTAACAGAATGCTAATAAGCTATTATGGGGTAGTGGCATAAAATAATTAGTCATACTCTCTCCTCAGAATAGCCTTTGGTAAGGGATTTATAAAATGAGTAATTTGGAAATTTACATAATTTCTTGTTTGCATAAATTAACCTAGCCAGGCATGTTAATTAACAAAACAAAAAGGCATTGTTCTCTAATTACCTCCAATGGGAGAGACCATGTAATAGGTAAGTGTCAGGGAGTTTAGTGGAAAGGTAGTGATGGTGGTGTGTGTGTGTGTGTGTGTGTGTGTGTGTGTGTGTGTGTGCGTTTGTGTGTGTGTGAAAGCTTTGGAGGATTTTATAAGGGCTCTCAGCTTCTTACTGAGGTTGACCAGGGAGTTCCTCCAGTCATGGGATTTTTTTGCAACAGTTTCTTTCTTCTGTTGTAGAGTTTGTTTATGGCAGAGGACCACCAGATTGGCTTCCTTTTTTTTTGGAGGATAGCATCTTGGTTCTATTAAGGATAGCATGATCCATGCACTCGTGTAAGTGCTTATAAAGTGCATTTGTGTAGGATTCAGCAGTTGTACATCTATTGTCCGTCTGCATGGGTGTCATGAAGTTTGCCACTTCGGTCTTATGTAGTGTGATGTTATTTCTAGTGTTAATAATCACTTTGCTGTGGTAATCATTGTGGGTGCCCTATGCATCCCATTGGCACAAGCATCCCACTCATTCACTCTGTCACACACACACACACACACACACACACACACACACACACACACACACACACACACACACACACACACACACACACACACACACACACACACACACACACACACACACACACACACACACACACACACACACACACACACACACACACACACACACACACACACACACACACACACACACACACACACACACACACACACACACACACCTACCCTGCTCCATAACTACCCTACTACTATGACTTCCCTCACAGATAAATACTTGCACATGCAGCCCCACAAATACACTCAAATGTATACACTAACCCCAACACTATTTATCCACTAAACTTCCCCAGACTTACCTCTTATTTAATAGGTGAATATGAGCTTTTTAGCCATGTTTATTAATGTGGCTGGCTTATTTCCTTTACACAAACAAACAATACTCTTAATCCCTTGGATGCATACATACTTTACTGTAGGAACGTCTGGAGGAAAACACATGACTATTTAGCATAGGCCACTCACCCAGAATGCCCACCGTGGTGCTGCATTTTTTCTTGTTGCATTTCTGTTGTTGGACTATATTTGAATTATAAATGGTTTTCGTGAGATGTACACATGCTTTAAAATCAGCACAGCATCCTTCAGATTTGTATAAGAATTATTTAGCATTCACCTTTTTAAGCACTAAAATTAAAACATACCAATTCTTTATGTAAAAATGTGTTCACTACATAATGATATAAACACTCAGTTTGTCTGACGCTGAATTAAATGTGTTCTCATGATGATGGATCATGTAATGTCATTATTTTTAAACAATACCATCACACAACATAGTCATATATTTTAAGGATTGCTAATGAGTTTTCATGCAACACAACATTACCTTTTAGAGTAGCAGATACAGAAGTATAATACCTAATGTACACAGTCGTCAGTAATTGCCAAATGTGATTCATGATTTTTTTTGCAATGCTAGGTTAGGAGGGGTGGTATCCCTAATGTACATAGTTGTCAGTAATTGCCAAATGTGATGCATGACTTTTTTTTACAATGCTAGGTTAGGAGGGGTGGTATCTGAATTCACAAGTTGGGAGGGGTCAGAGTGTTCTTTTGTTGGCATTGACAAGTAATGTGCCTCACAGTGGACATGAGATTTCTGTGGTTACAGTGAGTTTGTGTACCATGTTTCCACTTCAAGAATCTTGAAGAGTGCCATTTTTCTATTGGCCATTGTGCTCATTTGAATTTTTCGAACTTTTCTGTGTCATTAAAAATTGCCTGCATTTGAAAGGCTGGGCACATTGTTCAGCTGCATTTAACTGTATACTCTATAACAAAGGTATCTTGGGCAATATTTCTCTATGCCACCTACACTATCCAAACTTCTCTTGGTTACTGTGGTTAGTAATGCCTGTAATACTGACAGCTGCCCACAGACACACAATGAGCCACACTGCACACAATGGGGTCACCATAATAGCATCTAACAACTCATAACTGCTTTACTTCAGCAAAATTAACTTGTAGCTACTCAATGTTGCCCTTGGCAGTTAGGGGTTGTTTTGCATATTCAGTAGTTACAGCACAACTTCTTGTTTAGTCCACAGTTTTTTTCTAATTACTGCATTATTTATGTGGAAATGGTATTCTGTCCATACATAGATGCCTCATTCTCACAAAAAGACAGACTGTGAGCATCACACACTTCTACAGCACTCTACATCAACCCACACTAAAATTTCTTATGCTGAGGCTGTACAACACTCCTTCCAAAGACTCCTACACCCATGATAACTTGTTCTCTGTGAAAATACCATCATATCATCTTCTGTTACACTTCCAACAAAGATTCTCCAGGATTTAAATCTCCTCAGATCCAGTACGCTACACTCTTCTACAAATAATGTTTTAGTGATTTATATGTCTGTAGTCAGACACACTAGTTCTTTTCTCACTAGGCTGGACAAAGACACAGTGATGGCGCATTGTTTTTCTTGTGCCAGGATCATTGATATCTTATTTGCCCTTAATGCCCTTTCATCTAGTAATGACTATGACATGGTGACTTGGCACCCAGAGCAGTGAAAGATATGCAGAAAGATATGTCAGAACTCTCCATGCATGTTATAAATGCAGGCAAGATTCTGGTCCTGAATGGAATCCTTCCTTCTCCAAGAATAATGCATAAATGCAAAGATAACTGGTTTCAACAACTGACTCAGTAGTTGATATCATTCTGGTGGGATTCAGTATGACTCAGCATGGGACAATATTCTCAAAAGTCTTACCTGCTTTGACAATGATAATATGCTACTCTTATTTCAAGGGTAACATATACTGCTTAAAACCTATGCTGCCCCCATAGTACCTTTTTTTAGTCCAGTTGGCATATATACCAAAGTAAATAACATCCAATCCAATACAAAAACACATTGAGGTGGCTCTACTTAATACTAGAAAGCTCAACAACAAAATGTCTGACCTTGAGGCTCTCCTGTATTTGGAGTAGATTCACAGATTCATAGGTATATACTAGGCTAATGAACAGCATGGCCTTTATAAGCCTAGCCATGTAACCCAACCCAGTTGCATTCCTTGGTAACATGCATGTCTTAATTGGGGGGGGGGGGTTGTTATGACATTGCTGAAAAGTTATGTTGGGAGGTATGTCAGTTAGGGAATGTTTACTGCTGGCCTCAGTCTATAAGAGGCATGAGGGCTAGCCCAGGGATGAATTAATGATAACTCTTTCAATGTTAGTTAGGGAATGTTTATGGTCAGTCTGAGTCTGTAAAAGACATGGTGGCCTGACCAGGGATGAATTCCCGTCCAATGGTCAGGGTTATGTTTGATTAGGGTAAGGATGAAAGTGGGCTACTTCCATGGCCTGTTGCAAATGCACGGAGATCCTTTGAGTCAAAAAATCTGTCTTCCCAACATGTTCTATTTATGTCACAAAGTTCAAATCCCTGGAAAGTACAGTTGTGTAAAATCTTACCATAACAGTAGATGTCCTTTTCTTCACTGTTGCAGTATTCTTAACAAAATGTATTCTCTGCCAAGGGTAGCCCAATATGTGGCCAAAATACCAAAGTCTTAGAAGTTTACAGACATGGTACATCAAACATATGCTTCACACTCAAGGCATAGGGCATAAAGGTGATATACAGATGTACATGACTCAGAATTGAAAAGCTCCTGAAGGAACAGTATTCCTAGGACCTAGGAGGAGCATGTGCATCCAGAAGGAGAAGGAAAAAGAATTCCAGGCTAGAAAGACAGAAAGAATATGGCAGACCAGAAGGGGAGGAGAAAGGGAGCAAATACTGCAACAGTGAAGAGAAGAACATCTGCTGTTATGGTAGTATTTTACACAACTGTACTATGCCCTTCTATATCACTGTTACAATATTCATAATAAAAGGCAGAACAGAAAATCTCAAAAGGAAAACTGGGAGGAGGAAGGTACAGAGGAGCCTTCTAGAAACCTATACAGGATTGCTCTGGTAAAGCCAGCTCTTGCTCTGGAAACAATATCCAACTTGCAATGTTTACTGAAGGTATGGACAGAAGTCTAAGCAGCAGCCTCAGGGATGGAACTGGTATCCAGTCCTTTGAAAAAAGGACCTGAGGAAGCAACAGTTCTAGTAGAATGAGTATTTATGTAATAAGAATGACATTTAACATGAAGGGAATAACAAAAAGAAATGGCCTTGGAGATCCAGAAGGATTTGGTTTGTTTAGAAACAGTCAAACCTAGAGTTCGGGATGAAAAGAAACAAAACGTTGCTCAGATTTGTCAATCGACTTAGTCTTATCCAAATAATATCTGAGTTGTCTGTGAAAATCCAAAGTGCGAAGAACCTTTTCAATAGCAGACTGTAGCGAAGGAAAAAAGGAGGGCAAATTAATACACTGATTATGAGACTACACATTAACCATCTTGGGCATAAAAGGATTAGTAAGAAGAGATACTCTGTCCCTATGAAAAACTAAGAAAGGAGGAACAGTCATAAGAGCCTGGAGTTCAGAGACTCTCTTAGCTGAAGAAAAAAACAGTCTTCTGAGTATAATATTGCAAGGAAGGTGAAGCTGCAGGTTCAAAAGGAGACTGAGTCAAATTTTCAAGAACAAAACTGAGGACAGTGGAATAGGCTTCCTGAGGGACCTGATATGAAGGATGCCTTTAAGAAATGGTTTGACCTCAAATTTAAAGGCAAGAGGAGGAGTCAATGGCAGACAAGCAGAAACAGCTAAAAGGTGAGCTTTAACTGAAGAATATACTAACCCAGTATGAAGTAAGTCACACAAATAAGAGAGAACAAGAGGGATCCCACAGAAAGTGGATCCTGGTTACAAGACAGGCACCAGACAGAAAATCTCTGTTTGGACAAATATGACTTCCTGGTAGTGAATTACCTGGCATCCTGCAAAACCCTAAGCACATCCTCAGAAAAAAAAATCTTAAACATGATCCAAACCCTATCACCCACAGCACCATTTGAAGAGTGGACAAACGAAGATGGATCAGGGACCCTTTGTCTTGTGTGTGAAGGTCTTCCTGGTAACTTGTGGTGATTGCCTCTGGCTAGGTGAAGAAGGGTGAACCAATGCTGTCTGGACCAAAAGGGAGTCACAGCAAGATTTTGGGGGAGTATTGCTTAATTTTGAGCAGGACCATCAGAATAAGAGGATGAGAAATGAAGGCAAGACATAGAGAAACATATCTCCAAAGGAAAAGATAGGGCTTCTGCCTTCCAAGCAAGAGGACTTGGGACTCTGGAGCAGAAAAAAAGCAAGTTTTTGTTCAAAAGGGAGGCAAAAATATCTAATTATGAAGTACACCACTGATGGACAATGTCCAGAAATGGTCTACTTACCAAAATTTCAGTTATCCGAAATTCAGAAGATTGAGACAACACTGAAATTCCACAACACTGAACATTTACATTACCAAAAGTCATATCAATGAAACACTAACTGCAGCAAAACAAAACAAAAATCTACATTTTTTTATGTTTCTGCAGGAGGGGAAACCCCCTTGCATCTCACACCTCCTGTAAATTATATATACCAACTCTGAGATCACAGTACAATGAGGAAAAGGATACATTTCCTGATCCTCACTGTACCACAATCTTCATTCAGAAGCTTTGAGTGCGGTGTGACATGCGCACCTGGTGTTTCACTGATCTGACTTCTGATAATATAAACATTCATTGTTGTGGAATTTTGGTGTTGTCATGTTAATCTTCTACATTTTGGGTAAGTGACATTTTGGTAAAGTCAAGTAGACTCCCAGAAACATATCTCTGTGAAGCAACTGTGTGAGCACTGAAGCTGCTCAAAGAGTCTGCCAATATATTTTGCTCTGAAGAAATGTATACAGCCTGAAGAGTTACTCAATACTGAATAGTTAGATCCTAGACCTGACGAAAAGTCTGCAAATAAGGTAGAACCATGTCCCCCTTACTTGTTGATATACCACCTCACTGTGGTATTTTCTTTGTAGATTTTGAGAGGCCCTGGAAGAAAGAGGGAATGAAAAGTCTGAAGACCTAAAAGTAGCCCAGAGACCTTGGACCTTGACAGAACCAAAGGAAGCTCCCCACTTCCTGTCTGAAGCATCCAAAAAAGTTACTGAGAGGGGACTGGGAGTTTAAAGGGAAGTCCTGAGTTAAGAGAAAGCTGATGAATCCATCACTAAAGCTTGAGTTTAACACATGGAAGGAAAGGAACTAGAAAATCCCATTTCTCTTCCTTTTGTACTCCTAGGTCAATTACTTAAAGCTACTTTCTTTCTCTTGGAAAAGGTTTACCTATATACCTGCAGCCCATAGTTGTATTGTTTTTCCCTATAGAAGTGATGGTCCTTTTGCACCACACAGTACTAGATTTGTTGCACAAGATTTCTAGTAATTAGGAAGATACTACGATACACTGACCTGTAATTGACTGAGCTTGGTTTTCCTGATTGTTTTCTTGGAAGCTGGCCTGGTCTGGTTTTCTGGCTCACAGCCTTGTATTACTTTGTGTCTTTCTCCCTCCCCCACTTTGAACCTGCACTCCTCCCTCCCACACCTGCTCCATTACAAAGGTATCAAAAAACCTGGCGTAGAAAGGCACCATCTTTGACTTAGCTTTCCTACCCTTGTTTCATAGGAATCCCCATTAGTGTGCTTGCATGTAAGTACTAACTGATATTCTTTTTGTCTGCGATCCGTATTGCTATTTTTGTGAAGTTTTACACATGGTCTGTTTTGTTTGTGCATATTGTTAGTTGGTACCAGATCCATATGGTCACTTATTTTCTGGACCTATATTTCAGTGTTTTTTTGTGTTTTGCTTTACTCTACTCACCCTGCATATGAGCATGTTGTTATGACAGTATGGAATTATACTCATAGCAGATTGTGGCTTTAAGTAATAGGTATAATGCACAGTGGCGGCTGGTGACTTCAAATCATAGGGGGGCTGCAGGAGACAGCTGGATGGGTGTGGCCAACAAGACAGGGTGTGGCCAACAAGACGGGGTGTGGCCAACAAGACGGGGTGGCTATGGTGCAATGGGATCAATGCTTCACATACTTATTTATATTAAATAAATGGTCAGTATGGCACATGCTGAATAGTCTACACAGCACACATTGTTACATACACACATTGGTTTGAACACTTACCTCTGCGGTATACTGCAAACAGTACTTCATACTCTGTTTCTGCACCTGAGGAGAAGCTGTCGTGCACCTTAGAAGCTGTGGTCTGGAACACATCAGGTCATACTGGATTTCTCCCACCCATTTTTCATGGAGGCTCAAAAGGGACAGTTTTAAGTTTCCCAAAGCAAATAATATTCACATGACCCCCAGCTGGTTCCAAATAGGTGCTTACAGTCTTTCAGTTGTTCCAGTTAGGGGTTTGCCACATCAGATCTGTTTCCATTGGTTCCTATCCTCTGCATCTTGCTCCATCACCATATCACTTCCTCTACCACATCCATAAATCTAATTACAAGTCCTTCCTCTTTTCTTCCCTGGCAGCTCCATCCTTAGCATCCTTCTCCCAATATACCTAGTAGCATCCCTCCTTAGCATCCCTCCTCAGCACATGTCCAAATCACACTACCTTTGGGCATGCCTTCCCCCTATTCTAGAGCCAACAGTAGCTAATTATGTAAATGTACACTGTTGTAGAAAATTATAAGATTAGTTATATCCTATTTGTTCTTCTCTCCTTTCAGTTAATACATAGCACTGCACAGATAAGCTGGCTTTATATAAATGTTGATAATGATATCAGTACATTTTCATTACTTATGATGCAATAAAAATTATATGATTTGAACTGTGATATTAGCACAAAGAAAGACTGATGCATTATTAATAGAAATGATAACTGGTAAGGGCAATAAGGACCATACGTTGTGATGGGTCCTGTGGGTAAATACACTTAGTCTGACTGTAACTTTACTTTACATTAAGCCAGCCTGACTACTATCTAACAAGCAAAGCAATACTTATAAATTTAAGTAGAAAACTAAAACTAACCCCTTACAATCTAGCTCTAGTAATAACTCAAACTTTAAAAGTAGCATTAAAAAAAAAAAAACTCTATTCACTGACCTGTAAAAAGATAATTCTAGGTGCCACCTACAAGACACATCAGTGAATGAAAAAAAAAAATGCAAACTAACTATCCTACCACCTATTAATGCAATCAGTACCCCTTTGTTTGAGGCTGTTCTTCAGTGATCTCTGCTAGGAATATATAACAGTTACTGCATTTTCTACATATACTAATATATCAGAGAGTTGGGCAGTAACAGTCCATACCTGTGTTTCTCAAACTTTTCTGATCGTGGCCCACAAGCCTCTTCCATAAACCACATGACATCACATATCCAGGTATACACAAGCGCCAAAATGAAACATTTCCCAAACACTGACACAGTAATGAATAATTTTCCCCAGTAACCCATTCATTAGTTTGTATTGTGTATGCACAAGCACTGAAATGACACAAATTATTTTGCTCAGTGGTCGCTTCAGCTGTCTGACCATGTATGCACAAGCACTTCCCTGATACACAAATGAATTTCCCCAATCAAAATCTTCATTACTATGTCCAGGTATACACAAGCACCAAAATTAAACACTTCAAATACTAACAGTAATGAATAATTTTCCCAAGTAACCCTTCATTACTTTGTACTCTGTATGCACAAGCACTAAAATGACACAATAAATTATTTTGCACAGTTTTCACTTCAGCAGTCTGACCATGTAAGCACAAGCACTTCCCTGATACACAAATTCCCTATGCAAAATATTCATTACTATGTCCAGGCAGGTATACACAAGCAAGCACTGAAATGAAACATTTCCCTAAAAGAAAAAAGACCCCTTCAGTAAAATCTTCATTACTATGTCCAGGTATACACAAGCACTGAAATGAAACATTTCCTTAAAAGAAAAAAGACCCCTTCAGTAAAATGTCCAGGTACAATATGCAAAAGCACTAAAGTTAAACATTTGCCCATGTGACCCCTTCACATACAAGCACCAAAATGAAACATTCACCCACGTGACCTCTTCAGAAAAATGCTGAGGTATCCACACCTTTGGCCATCCGCATATGTCGACCAACTGTGGTTCATTAAACAGATGTCGAAAAACAAGCATATAGACCAAATGCAGGAACCCAATTCTACACATGCACCACAATGGTATTATATTACTTCTCTTGCCTACTGATCACTTTAAATAGCCTTTATAGTGTTTCAGTAAGGTCAGGCATGCCAGTTACAGTAGCTGCAAGAACAAGTTCTCTCCTTTATTAATGTAGAATCTCTATTGGGTTCTCTCCTTTTTTTTAATATAGATTGTCTGTTATTTACATTTTTCATTTAAAAGCTTCTAAACAGCATCATCCCACCAGTTTTGTCCCCCTGTCCCTTGCCAACCTGATAGCAAGATAACTAATATTAATAAAAATTCCTTCACCCTAGCCTTAATTTCATAATTTCATTTTTATTTCTATAGTTTCATTCATATAGCAATAAATTATATATATTAAATGACAGTAACATTAGAATAAATCTGCCTAGCTGCATGCTATCAATATCTGGGCCAGTACTAATAGATAAAGCCTGATGAGATAAAAGTCTAGACAACATGTACAGATCACAACAGAGAACAAAAACTCCAAAGAAATTAATCCAGTCATACATAAAAAAAGAGTATCTGTAAATGTGACATGAAACCTTACAAATAGCAAAACAGTTACTCACAATTTTGACCTCAAATTTAAAGGCAAGAGGAGGAGTCAATGGCAGACAAGCAGAAACAGCTAAAAGGTGAGCTTTAACTGAAGAATATACTAACCCAGTATGGAGCAAGTCACACAAATAAGAGAGAACAAGAGGGGTCCCACAGAAAGTGGATCCTGGTTACAAGACAGGCACCAGACAGAAAATCTCTATTTGGACAAATATGACTTCCTGGTAGTGAATTACCTGGCATCCTGCAAAACCCTAAGCACATCCTCAGAAAAAAAAATCCTAAACATGATCCAAACCCTATCACCCACAGCACCATTTGAAGAGTGGACAAACGAAGATGGATCAGGGACCCTTTGTCTTGTGTGTGAAGGTCTTCCTGGTAACTTGTGGTGATTGCCTCTGGCTAGGTGAAGAAGGGTGAACCAATGCTGTCTGGACCAAAAGGGAGTCACAGCAAGATTTTGGGGGAGTATTGCTTAATTTTGAGCAGGACCATCAGAATAAGAGGATGAGAAATGAAGGCAAGACATAGAGAAACATATCTCCAAAGGAAAAGATAGGGCTTCTGCCTTCCAAGCAAGAGGACTTGGGACTCTGGAGCAGAAAAAGAGCAAGTTTTTGTTCAAAGGGAGGCAAAAATATCTAATTATGAAGTACCCCACTGATGGACAATGTCCAGAAATGGTCTACTTACCAAAATTTCAGTTATCCGAAATTCAGAAGATTGAGACAACACTGAAATTCCACAACACTGAACATTTACATTACCAAAAGTCATATCAATGAAACACTAACTGCAGCAAAACAAAACAAAAATCTACATTTTTTTATGTTTCTGCAGGAGGGGAAACCCCCTTGCATCTCACACCCCCTGTAAATTATATATACCAACTCTGAGATCACAGTACAATGAGGAAAAGGATACATTTCCTGATCCTCACTGTACCACAATCTTCATTCAGAAGCTTTGAGTGCGGTGTGACATGCGCACCTGGTGTTTCACTGATCTGACTTCTGATAATATAAACATTCATTGTTGTGGAATTTTGGTGTTGTCATGTTAATCTTCTACATTTTGGGTAAGTGACATTTTGGTAAAGTCAAGTAGACTCCCAGAAACATATCTCTGTGAAGCAATTGTGTGAGCACTGAAGCTGCTCAAAGAGTCTGCCAATATATTTTGCTCTGAAGAAATGTATACAGCCTGAAGAGTTACTCAATACTGAATAGTTAGATCCTAGACCTGACGAAAAGTCTGCAAATAAGGTAGAACCATGTCCCCCTTACTTGTTGATATACCACCTCACTGTGGTATTTTCTTTGTAGATTTTGAGAGGCCCTGGAAGAAAGAGGGAATGAAAAGTCTGAAGACCTAAAAGTAGCCCAGAGACCTTGGACCTTGACAGACCCAAAGGAAGCTCCCCACTTCCTGTCTGAAGCATCCAAAAAAGTTACTGAGAGGGGACTGGGAGTTTAAAGGGAAGTCCTGAGTTAAGAGAAAGCTGATGAATCCATCACTAAAGCTTGAGTTTAACACATGGAAGGAAAGGAACTAGAAAATTCCATTTCTCTTCCTTTTGTACTCCTAGGTCAATTACTTAAAGCTACTTTCTTTCTCTTGGAAAAGGTTTACCTATATACCTGCAGCCCATAGTTGTATTGTTTTTCCCAATAGAAGTGATGGTCCTTTTGCGCCACACAGTACTAGATTTGTTGCACAAGATTTCTAGTAATTAGGAAGATACTACGATACATTGATCTGTAATTGACTGAGCTTGGTTTTCCTGATTGTTTTCTTGGAAGCTGGCCTGGTCTGGTTTTCTGGCTCACAGCCTTGTATTACTTTGTGTCTTTCTCCCTCCCCCACTTTGAACCTGCACTCCTCCCTCCCACACCTGCTCCATTACAAAGGTATCAAAAACCTGTGAAAGGCACCATCTTTGACTTAGCTTTCCTACCCTTGTTTCATAGGAATCCCCATTAGTGTGCTTGCATGTAAGTACTAACTGATATTCTTTTTGTCTGCGATCCGTATTGCTATTTTTGTGAAGTTTTACACATGGTCTGTTTTGTTTGTGCATATTGTTAGTTGGTACCAGATCTATATGGTCACTTATTTTCTGGACCTATATTTCAGTGTTTCTTTGTGTTTTGCTTTACTCTACTCACCCTGCATATGAGCATGTTGTTATGACAGTATGGAATTATACTCATAGCAGATTGTGGCTTTAAGTAATAGGTATAATGCAGCTTTATTCATTAAAGTGAATGTTGTCACCTTCTGACTGTACTTTTAGATCAGTAATCTGTTTGGCAATTAGAATAGAACTTACTGTAACCTCCAAGGGATGCAAGCAACTCTGTGTTTCTATACAATACCACTGTTGTTATTCCTGACTTTTAGTGGAGAATGCAAACTTGTGTGTACCTTCTTAATAGTTACTGTTTCTCTTCATAAATTTTATAACATTACATAATAATGTTGTGTATGTTATAATAGCTTGGTATCAACTGCAGTTACCTTTTTTTCCTCTGCTTTCCTTGCATTTGTGTTGCTCACAGAATTGTGCTGTTTCTTACAAGGTTTGCTGCCCCTCCCCTGCATTCTCTGTCTTCTTAGTTACTTGGTAATGTGAGTGTTTTAAAACTTCAGACATAAGATTTACCTACTTTTCCTTTTTATTTCCAGTCCTCTCAGCAACAGTTTTATTCTGTGTCCTTGCCAAACTTCAATAAACCAAAGGCTGTCTGGTTGCTTTGCACTGTGAGACCCTGTGTTGGTGGAAGGTTAAAGTGCTTTCAGCTAAACTAGTGTATGTTAGAGTTGTATTTAATCTGTCCTGTAAACTGAAGACATTTTGCTATAGCCTTTTATTGTAAGCATGCACACTACTGATACCCGTCTCCATTTGTCTCATCCTATTGTACTCCTAGGTCAATTACTTAAAACTACTTTATTTCTCTTGGAAAACATTTACCCATGTACCTGCAGCCCATACTTGTATTGCTTTTCCCTATAGAAGTGGTGGTCCTTTTTATCACACTGTACTAGATTAGTATCACAAGATTTCTAGTTATTAGGAAGATACCATGATACACACTGACATGGAATTGACTGAGCTTGGTTTTCCTGACTTTTTTCTTGGAAGCTGACCTGGTCCAGTTTTCTGGCTTATTGCAGCAATCTATGTAGCCCTAGGTAAAAACATTCCAAAACTTGAGCAGTTTCTTTCTTGGATGTTTGTATCCATTCCCAATGAAACAATCATATTTGGGGATATGAATATGACTAGAACCTTGTTAATACTGCCACCCATAGCTACTCTATAAACCTTTATGGCTTTACCCAGCTGATCACCTCACCCACGCACCAGCAAAAACATTTTCAGATTGGCTGGATATTAGTATGAAAACCCCAGTGCTATCATAACCCTTCCACCCTACCAAGCTCCCTTAGTGACCACTTCCCTAACTCAAAAGTAAGACAGTCTCCCAATACAGAGAGTCTTGTAACCTTAAAAACTACAACCCTGTCACCCTATACAAATTACTGTCCACTGTAAATTGGTCATTCCTAACCACATTACCCCTTGATGAGGCTGTCCAAAGCTTCAACAATGTATTCCTAGAAACCCTAAACACCCTGGCTCCCAGTAGAAAAATTAGGCTAAAACCAGGCAACTCAATCACGTATGAACAACAGAGGCAGAGAGCAGTGCTTGGAGAGCATGGAAAAACAAAATGACTCAACTTTCCACCTGAACTTATATAAACAGTTTTGCAACCAGACAAAAAATCTCTGAGCAACCCACAATCCAACCCAAAGAAATTGTGGCAATCAGTAAACAAAATGACTATCTCCAGGGAACCCCTCTTCACCAAACCCCCTTCCCTAACAAACCTTCTAGTGAAACTGCAACTCTACTTAACAACTTTTTCATGGAAACAATAGAAAAGTTTACTAAACCAGGAACTCTCGATATTAAGACCCCACCTCATCTCTTCCCTCATTCTCTAGCACCTGTAGCAACTTTCTTCATCAGATCACTTCTTCACAAACTCAAACCCTGTTCTCCATCAGCAGGCAAACGTCCTCCATTATTTCTCAAACATAGAGCCAGATCCGTGGCATACCCTTTATCTATACTTATCAATAGATCCATCCAAGAAAATATAGTACCAGATATCTGGAAAAAATTTTCATAATACCCCTCCATAAGGGAGGAAATTCTACAGAACTCTTAAATTACAGGCCTATTGCCACAGTATGCTCCTTATCCATGATACTGGAAAAATGTATACATAGACAAATACTAAACCACCTGTTGCAGGCAAACCTAATTACACCCACACAGCACAATTTCCATCCCTCACACACTACTACCACTGTCCACCAATCCTTCACACACATCATTGCCCAAGCCAGAGATAATAAACTCATAACAGCTCTATTCCTTGACCTATCCAAAGCATTTGATACTGTTTCCCATCCCTTCCTCATAAACAAACTTTCCAACCTACAGCTCCCTACCTCTACTACCTCCTGGTTTAACAGCTACCTATCAAACATATATCAGTCCATCAGATGGCAAACATCCTTCTCCCTTTTCCATCTTGTTAAGACTCGGGGTCCCCAGGGCTCTATCCTGGCCACCCTACTTTTTAATATGTTTACAAATAACCTCCATGTCTCCTGCCTCCACTCTACCTTAATATAATACGCAGTCAATTCCACAATTATTAACACCTCTGACAATATACAAAATCTCCACACTGTCTCTCAACAATCTCTGCACCTAGGAGAACAATGGCTACCTGAAAACAGCCTGCTTCTCAACCCCAAAAAGACCAAGCTTCTCCTTTTCCTTCCAAAAAAACTCAATCCAGCTAAAGAAAATGTTACCATGTCATCCTTAGATAATTATCACTGCAGACTCAAACACCAAACTGATTGGTGTTACATTAGACGACCAATTAAAATTCGAACTACATATCTTAAACTGTATCAAAAAGTCCAAACAAAAACTAGGTCTTCTATACCACAACAACAACTATATACCTAACAAATCTAGACCCATACTGGCTCAAACATTTATTCTACTATCCATGTTGTATGCTGCTCCTATAATTACTAGCTTCTAAAATAATCACTTAACCAAACTGGAGACCATCTGTAACAAGATAGCCAGATTTGCAGCCAGTAATAGCTACAAATCTCATTATTGTATATCCCTGAAAAGCTTAAGATGGCCTGAGCTCCCCCACAGGCTTCAAATATCACAACTACAAATTGTACATAGCATCCTAAATAGCCCCAGCTCCTGCCCTGCCCTTACATCCATAATTACACCCTCCACATCCAATTATGACCTCAGAAGCACACAACAAAACCTACTTCAGGTGACCAAGCCAAACAGAAATATTGGAAAAATAGTTTACAGTCATTCAATTGCCACTCATGGAACAGACTTCCATTGTCCCTTTGCTCCACTACCAAAAGTGGCAAATTCAAAAAGCAACTAAAAATTAATTTCCAATATGCATGGATCTGTACTTGTCAGGAAATAACTTAATGAATGTTTCTTCTTCTCTCAATTAACATATCTGTCTAGTATCTGCTATCTAAACTGTCTACACATATTACTCTCTCTGCAGTTAGTAACTATGCTATTAAATGCATCTTTATTGTACTATGTCATGATGTTACTCTGAATTCTATATTACATATTTTTTTATTTTAAGCATTGCTATATTCCTTGTATATAACTTAATGCTAACCAAATTTCTCAAACATATTGCTACTGCATTGTCAAAATACTGTACTTTTGCCTTGTAAATATTCATGTTGTATACTTCTCTTTCTCTGGCTTGTACTGTTAAGTATCTTACAACTTGAATTGTATTTTTTTTTCTTATTTTTTTAATTACTTTCCTGGAGCTTTTCTCCTTGGGTCTCTGCTGAAAAAGGGCTCTTTGGGTTCAGTCAGACTAACCGGTTAACAAATGTAAAAATAAAATAAATAAATTAATTAATGGATGAAAGTGTTGAAGCCACACTGACTTTAGGAATCACTGTAGTTTTCTCATATGGAGTCTGGCTAGAGGTAGCATAGGAATGGTGGAGGACATGACTCCTAGAACCCTGAGAAAATCCCTGGCTGTAACAGAAGCCAGAGGGAAAAAGGGAGAGAGCCTTGGGAGGAGGCAGGGATTCCAGCATGGGAATGGACTGGATCCTGCAACCATGAAAAACATGATCTTGAGAAGGAAGTAGGACTGACTTCTGAAAGTTTATGGTAAACCCTAAGCATTGTAAGAGCCAAACCATAAACTGAAGGTGCTGAAGCAAGACCTCTGGATGGAAGCCTAAATTAGCAGGTCATCCAGATAAGGAAAGATTTGAATCCCTCTTATCTTGCAAAGGACAATGACAGGAATGAGGCAATTGGTGAATACCCTTGGGGCAGCAGAAAGGTCAAAGGGCAAAAAAGAGAAATGAAAATTCAAGGAATAATCAAAGAAATGTAAAAACTTTCTAAAAAAGGGGATGAATAGGGAATTGAAAATATGCATCCTTGAGATCCAGGGATACTAAGAAAGCTTGGAGTAGAAGAAGGGGGAACAGGGTTTGAAGGGACAACATCCAAAAAGAAAGGACCGTCAGAAAGGTGTTGAGCTGAGAAAGGTTCAGAATGGACCTCCAAGTCCCTTACTTCCTGGGAACCAGAAAAATCCTTGAATGAAACTCTTTCCCTTCCTGGGCAGGGGGCATAATGGTGCCCTGGGCCAAAAGACCCTGAAGCAGGTCTGGAAAGAAAATAAGCTGTTCCTGTGGAGGTTTAAGGATGCCCAGAAAAGTAGGAGGGAATTTCCACACCATGAAGTATCCCTGGCAGATGATGGACAGAACCTGAGAGTCTTATGTGACCATTAACCATTTGGGAAGGGACAGAGAAAGACGAAGGGAGAGGGGGACCTGGACAAGGGAAAGGCAAAGCAAACTGTCAGATAGAACCTGGTTTGTTTTGAAAAGGAGGCTTCCGAGAAGTAGGAGTCTGAGTAGACTTAGCAGGAGGTATATGCCTAGAATGCTTCTTAGCTTTAGCCAAGGCTGTCTATGTACAAAAGCAGATTTGGATGGATAATTCCTCTAGAACTTAGGGATAAGAGACATTCCTGCATGGCCTTGACTTTATCCTGGACTGACTTAAAGAGCTCAGCTGCAGCAGAACCAAAAACGTTCTTATCAGGAGGAGCATCCAACAATTTAGCCTTTATATAATCAGGTAAGGGCCGGAGATGAAAACAAGAGTAACGTCTCAAAACTAAACCAAAGGCAGCAGTCCTAGAGGAGGCATCAGCTGCATCATAGCTACATTTAACAGAGTGAGGCAGAGACCAGGAAAGAAAGGGCCAAGACCTTCTCTTCTGAATCAGTAAAGTCAGAAATTGCCTGAGAAGCTTAAGACAGAAGGGCTAAAACATACCTGGTCATATGAGTCTGGTAATTAATAGCCAGAAAGCCAGGGTGGCAGCAGTATATGCCATTTTGCCTAAATGTTCCATAGCCCTACTGTCCTTGTCTGAAGGTAGTAATTTAATAGATGGCAACAGTTTAGGAGGTTTGTTAGAAGTGAGAGACACTACAGAAGGATCAGTAGAAGGACATTTGTACAAGAACTTACAGTCATCAGGCACCTTGTAAAATCTATTAGGTTTCTTAGAGGCTGGAGTTTGAGAATCAGGGGGCACTGAGACTGCAACAAAGGTATCCAGAAGGGCAGCCAAGAATGGAGGTACAGCAGAGAGATTAGGAGGTTCTATTTGGAGGAGTTCCTAACACCTCTTTTGAATATAAGAAAAATGACAGCAGTCCCATTTGAAAAATGTTATTATACAAGAAATAGTGTCCCCAAAGGAGAGTTCCTCCAAGGGGGAGTCTGGACTGATAGAACCCTCTTTCTCCGATCCATAATCCAAAGGAGAAGGGATTTGAGAGACATATGCAAAAGACTCTTCCACAGAATCTAAATCCATTTCATTTGCTTCCTGCTTTCTAGGTCTCTTAAGGGGAGTAGAAGACCAAGGAGGAGCAGGCACAGAAACTCTTTGCAGAGGCCTTAAGGCCATTAAGATATTAAACAACCCTGGGTAAAATCCTGCTATTTACTCTGGAGATCTTTAGGAGCAGGGGGGAAATATGCTTAGTCTTCTGTTTTTTTTTTCTTCTGGGGAATGTCCACCCTAAAATCTCAAGGTGGTTCAGAGCCTTATCTATACTCAACCAAAGTTGTGGGAATCTCCTTTTGAACAAGGATTTGTGGTGTTCCCCTCAGTCCCTTAGAAATAATCAGCTGAAGTTCATCCTCAATGCCTGTAGTGGACATTTGCAGAGCCTGCAAGGACATGCGAGAAGTCAGATCCATGCCAGCCTCCAATGGGTTAGCGATAGAGGAATCCAAGATGATAACTGAGTTATCCTCTGTGCTTGCACCAGCCTCAAGAGACCTTCAGGGTTGGTGAGACAGCAGCAAAATCAGACATAAGTGTTTTGGCCTTTTTCTTGGCTGGCAGCTGACTTTTGGGATGGGAAGATTATACCGTAGTACCTTGTGCCAACAATTTAAGACATTGGTTATCCAAGGACGTAGGAGGTGTCCTATAACAGCTATGAACTGATAGTTGCTTTTGTTTAGTGTTATTTGGAGTCAATGAGCTCTGTTTCTAGGTCCCTTAGAATCTGTTTAGGGATATATATTCCTGTCATAACAAGATAAGGAGGAGAGACAACTATGTATGGCCTTAGGGACAAACACTTGGCAAATAGAACACTGCAAATGTTCATGAGAAGCACCCAGACAGAAAAGACACTGCCAGTGACAATCTTTATGGGAAATCTGCCTCTCACAGCAGCATTTTCCCTTTTTTGATGATGTGAACTTCCAAAAAACAAAAGACTAGCTAAGAAGAAACCCCAGTGGAGTGCTTATCTGAAACATGGTTCAGTAACCAGCACAGAAGGAACATTCAGACTGACTGTCAGTGATGGTATTTGGTCTTGCAGGAAAGTAGTTCTGAGGTATGCACATCACTTTTATGTCCTACGCCTTCAGTGGGGAACATATGTGTGACATACAGTATCTATAAACTCCTAATGCTTTAGTATACTGGCCAGGCATTGGGCTACTCTTGACAGAGAATCCCTTTTGTTAAGAATACTGCAACAGTGATATGGAAGGACGTCTAGTGTTTCTGATTATGCTCATTTTGTGGATGTAAAGTCACCAGAGTTGGATCTAAGAATGCTTTATATGCCTGATTTAAATATTCACAAAGCACTCCTTTCATACCTGGGTTTTGCACTTACCATATTTTTCAGAGACGATGGCAACTGTGGTGCAATCTCCATATTCTGACAGGAATATATACCCCTAAACAGATTCTCAGGTACCCAGAAACAGAGCTCATTAAACTCCAAATAAAAGCAACTATCAGTTTATAGCCTGTTATAGGACACCTTCTATGTCCTTGGATAATCATGTAAGGTTTGTAGATGAAACTGTTGAACTCCCTCCCTACAAACATATACACAAAAATTCCATTATTTTGGAAGATTAACTACTCATCAATAAACTGGAACACTTAATCGTCAAATGCAGGATACACCCAAAAGTTCTTAGATTTCCTAAACACAAGCTCCCTGGAGAAGAATGTTAAACCTACAAGATGGCATAATACCCTTGACCTGGTCATTACAAATACAGCTTCTGCATGCACTATTCCCCTGGTGTCTCTTTCCCTGGTTTAGCTGGATCATAAAATAATGATCTTCACCACTGAAATCTCTAAATCTGAAACTACCAATATCTTAGAATTCAGGGATTTCAAGTGTACAAATCAAATTTCATGAATACATTTCTAGATTCACTTATTCCAGTATAAACCAAGACATGAACTCAGGAAGTAGAAAACACAGAATAGCTCTATGCCCACATAAAAGAAAACAATAAAAAAATGCTATGTTGGTTCACTAACAGAAAATAGACACTGGATAACAGATGTGCTATAACTTGCCCTTTTAATGAGAAGTTAAACTGAGGCCACTCTGAGTTGATGGTAGCTCAGGTGTATATAAAAGATGCAGTGGCACCTATCAAAAAAGTTCCCTAATGCCCTTGCCAAATTCCTCTAATAATATCAATACCTCCTTGGGTCACCATTGAAAAGAGACTACTAGTCTACTGGAACTAACTTGGCCATCAAAGGATGGATGAATAAATAAATAAAATAATAAAATAAAATAAATAAAACTTTTATTGATCCACCATAGCTTTTGCAATTACTTGAGCTTTTGAGTTTGCATGAGCACTTCCTCAGGTGTTACAACTCTTGATAAAGGGCTCATGCCAGCTCAAAATCAAGTAATTGCAAAACCTATATTGGTCCAATAAAAAGTATTGCATCACATATGTGTTTCAGTACCTTTATGCCCACTTAGATAAGTTTATAGAATGTACAGTACCTACCAGATCGAATTACAATGGAAAATTTAAAAGCAAACTACCCTGGTGGTCTGCATGACATAAATAAACTCTACAATAAAAGAAAAAAAATACCTTATTGTATTACAGCAGATTTAAGGACACACAAATCAAGGATAACATTAGAAAATTGACTAAAAACGTAAAAAAACTATTACAACTACTAAGGCAGCCCAGAAACTTAGTTTAGCAGCTGAAGCTTAGGACAACTAAAAATCATTCTTCAATTATATTAAAAAACTAAGAAATATCATCCAATATTGCACAGAACTTATTCAAGATGGCACTAAATACTGTAATCTGGTACACGTTGCTTACATAATTGCTAATAAGTTCAGTGCCAACTTCACTCTAGAAATTACTCTTCAATACCCACTTATCCCTGAAGCTCTCTGACCCTCATCATCACCAAAAATCATTTAGTAAAGGTGCTCTCAAAGAATAAAATACTTCCTTCATGGGACCTGTCACAAAGGGGGATACTGCCAGCACAGCTATCTGGAATTTTGTAAATAATTCTATGTCATTTGTGAATATCAACATGATTTATATAAGATGCTTGTGATACAACTGTATTAGAACTGTATGTCATGTGTATATCAAACTAGGTTTTACAGATGTGTGTTAAAAAGGTATTTTAAAAAGTGCTTGTGCTTAAAATGTAAACAAAGTGTGCCCTGCTATAAAAGAACAGAAATGTACATGCACTATTGTAACTTTAAATGTATATATTTTAACAGTAGAAACTGGAATACAGGAGGTTAACTTCAGAAAAATAACTGAAATTAAATTAATTTATAGCTATGCAGTAAATGATGGTATATGTCAGTTTTCAGTACAACCAGAGACACAGAGTCTGTGCTGAGAAACTTTCTGTATTGCCTTTGGAGTGAACACATTACTACCTCTGAAATTATAAAGGAATACAATTGTTTTATGACTTCCATCATCTGCCAAAGATCTGAGGTCTATATATTTTCACAGGAAGATGCTAAATACTGCCTAAATACTGAGAGTACTTGCATATTTATTTGGTGATACTGTGTGGGCCACTCCTAATAGCCTTGCTCTTAGCCAAGCTACCATTTGTATTAATATTAATATTACACAGTAAGATTGGACACTCTTTGTTAAGGGCTTTAAAGTAGCTAATAAGGAGTTGACTGGTGGCAGTAGTAACTACCTTATAGTCTGGACAGAAGGGGGCATAACTAGTTAACATGTGCAAGCTTCTCCCAGGTGTGTGTGTGTGTGTGTGTGTGTGTGTGTGTGTGTGTGTGTGTGTGTGTGTGTGTGTGTGTGTGTGTGTGTGTGTGTGTGAGTGTGTGTTTGTGTGTGTGTGTGTGTGTGTGTGTGTGTGTGTGTGTGTGTGTGTGTGTGTGTGTGTGTGTGTGTGTGTGTGTGTGTGTGTGTGTGTGTGACTGTGTGTGTGTGTGTGTGTGTGTGTGTGTGTGTGTGTGTGTGTGTTTGTGTGTGTGTGTGTGTGTGTGTGTGTGTGTGTGTGTGTGTGTGTGTGTGTGTGTGTGTGTGTGTGTGTGTGTGTGTGAGAGTGTGTGAGTGTGTGTGCATGTGAGAGTGTGAGTGTGTGTGTGTGTGTGTGTGTGTGTGTGTGTGTGTGTGTGTGTGTGTGTGTGTGTGTGTGTGTGTGTGTGTGTGTGTGTGTGTGTGTGCATGTGTTTGCGTGAGAGTGTGAGAGTGTGTGAGTGTGTGTGCATGTGAGAGTGTGAGTGTGTATGAGTGTGTGTGTGTGTGTGTGTGTGTGTGTGTGTGTGTGTGTGTGTGAGTGTGTGTGTGACTGTGTGTGACTGTGTGTGTGTGTGTGTGTGTGTGTGTGTGTGTGTGTGTGTGTGTGTATGCATGTGTGTGTGCGTGAGAGTGTGAGAGTGTGTGTGTGTGTGTGCATCTGAAATTGTGAATGTATGTGTTTGTGTGCGTGTGTGTGTGTGTGTGTGTGTGTGTGTGTGTGTGTGTGTGTGTGTGCGTGTGTGTGTGTGTGAGTGTGTAAATCAGACCTCAAAGAGTGTGTGTGTCAGCTGCTTGGGCAGGGACACGAAGCATTAGTTGGACAGAGAGGGTGCTGGAGGTCTTGGCTTTGTCAGTCAGCTGAGATCCTAATCCTATAGCTGTGCCAGTGGGGACTCTTGTTGGGGATATGCAGAAAGAGGGAGAAACCAGCTCCAGAATGACTGTGGTCTCTGTGTACTCTTAGGGAAATTGCACTTAATGCAGAGAGCTGAATCTGGAAATACTGTGTGTGTACCTGTTATTCTCCCAGTGTACTTCCCCCACTGCTGCCAGTGGTGAGGATTGAGGCTCCTTGATTACTGTTCCAATGGTGGGTCATCACAGGACCTGGTAACATACCTGGATGTTTAATAGACAGCGCCAAGTAAGCCCTAGCAGAGTTGCTCCAAAAACGATATAACCTGAGTTTACCCACGGGCTTTGTCCCTAATGTTTGGTGCACTTCAGTGGTGATACCACTTCACAAGGGTGGCCCTACCAGTGACCCTAGGAATGAAAGGTCTATCAACCTGATAAGTCTCATATGGAAAGCTACAGAACATGTTATAGCTGACCTGACTAGTTTTTACATGAAAAGTCTCATCAAGCTAGACCAAAGCAGTCTGCTTTCCTGGTAGATCTTATCTAATTAATCTGATTAGGTTCCATAAACTGTTGCTAGTGGCCATTCTGAACAGCATACCTTGACCTAGCCCAGGCTTTTAGCACTTTACCCCTGTTACTACAGTCAGTCAGCTCAATGCATTAAAAACAGACCCATATGTCTTAAGATGCATAGCCAATTAGTTAATGGACAGAACCTATACAGTACAGGCAGGAGGTGACTGATGAAAAAGCAGGAAGGTAAGCACTGCTGTTCTTGCAGGGCTCTGTGTTGGGAACTCTTTTGTTTGGCATATACTTTTCCAACCTCAGTTACACAAACCAATACTTGTGGATGACTGTAAACTGGGATTCATTGTCAAGTCACCCTCTAACACCCAGAGGTTCTATATTAGGAGAATGAAGTTTCAAAACTTCGAATGTTCTAATATTGAACCCTATTCAGTGAAAGCTGAAAACATCGAACATACAGAACAGCAAATTTAGGGAAAAAATTTGCTGTTCCAAAACACATGCACACAACACAAGCGCACCAAACAAACAGCAATCCACACACATACACTTAAAATCTTACACCTAACCCTACACTAAACTATACACCCACCACTAACTATCAACTTACCTTAACCCAAACCCTAACCCTAAGGTCTGTCACTATTGCACACTCACCTCACCCATGCCCTAACCCTAACTCACCTACCCCGCCCTAACCCTCATGTCCACAAAATCGCACACTTACCTGACCTGTGCCCTAACCCTAACTCACCTAACCTTCACATCCACACAATCGCACACATACCTAACCCACGCCCTAACCCTAACTCACCTAACCCGCCCTAACCCTCACGTCCACACAACTGCACACATACCTAGCCCACACCCTAACCATAACTACCCTAACCCGCCCTATATTGCACACCTACCTGAACCCGACCCGTAACTTTCAACCACAGCGTTGAAAATACCGAAGAAATAGAAACAGACATCCAAATTCTTTCCCTAGGAAAAAAAATGGTTTTCTGTTGCTTTGATATTTTCAGCTTTCACTGAATAGGGTTCGATATTAGAACATTCAAAGTTTTAAA
This sequence comes from Protopterus annectens, assembly GCF_019279795.1. NCBI lineage: Eukaryota > Metazoa > Chordata > Ceratodontiformes > Protopteridae > Protopterus > Protopterus annectens. The sequence continues at coordinate 1,370,326,217 of NC_056743.1, forward strand.
ACTTTGATATTGTAATATAGACCCACAACCAAACCCTGCAATGGTAACTTACCCTTATAAACACATGTGTTAATAATGGGCTTAGGTTAAATGCTTAAAAGCATATAATTGTTGGATTTGGTAAACTATCCATTCCCCAGTATATAAAACAGACAATACTCCACTCCAAAATGAGAATGTTGATAGAGACCTTGGTACTTGGGCTGATAATTCCATTGACTATCATGTATTGACAGTAGTCATAGTCAAGAAGTCTTTCTGCTTAGAAGAGAGCTAATGAAGGGGATATCTTTTAGATCCAAAGATGTTATTGTTCCAGTATTAATTAGACCAGTTATTGAATGCAATGCCCTCTTTTAGGATGTACCTCATTAGAGATATCTAACTACTAGAAATAGCCTAGCTTTTCCTAACTAAAAAAAAAAAATCACTGGTTTAAAAATCCTAAGCTACCAGAAATGACTGTCGGCACTATCGCTTTATTCAGTATCATACATAAATCTAATGGGATATCTGTGCCTTGTCTTACCTTCCAAACCATTATGGAGTAGGAGATCCTGGATCTTTTGTATCTCCAGAAATCAAGCAGCCCTACAAATACTAGAATAAGGGATCTAAATCTTCACTAGCAGAAAAATATAACAAGGTGTAGAAATAGGTCCATCACATGGTGCAGTCTCCACCTTAAGCAGTGTAATGCATTATCATCCTTCAGCTGTGAAATGGATGATTAGATGGGTTTCATTAATTCACTGAAGACTGAACTGGTATAAATCAGCTTGAGAGAGGAGGTCTAGCCTGAGGATGTGTACTGGCAAGATGTAAATGGTCACAAGGCTCAATTGCCTTGTATTTCCTATGATCTTATGAGCATATGTTCATGTGTACAAAGTTTGGTCCAGATGCTGCCTTGTCACTAAAACACAAGAATGGCAGGGATTGTTTACTCAGCTTCATTGATACTCAGGAATTCAGACCACGGAGTAAACCTAAATACCTCCTGCATAAGATAAAGAAAGGCTTTGGATTTTTTTTTCATAATGCCTTACTTTGTTGTGAGGGTGGACCATATTTCTTTCAGTCCTCAGACTGAGGTCTAAGTATGTCAGTCTTCTCAGTCTGAAGTATAAATGGTTACTTTGTCTTTATTGTGGCATTGCAGGCCTTTCTCTCTGCTCTGGTTCTTCCCAATATTTGATTTAATGTTCATTGATTGCACAAGAAAGAAATGAGGGGGATCCATGGAACAGAGTCCTTTGATTACTCTGCTATTCCATAATTAGTTAATGTAACTCTTACTAATTCATGGGGTGTGGGCCCCTATTATGGCCTTCCACCTCATCCATTTCATTCAGATGACAGGTTTCCATGTGAATCACAGATATATCAGACAAAGCTGCACAATTTCTCATTGGTAGGAATTAGCAAATGAACTGTAGTAGACTTGTTCAAAAAGAAAATAACAAGCAGTTAATGGCAAAAATAACTGCTCACAACAGAAATGAACTTCTTAGTGCTTAGGTAGCACAGCTAGAAGGGCAGATAAGGATGAAGCATAACATGAGTATGTGGTTTTCAAAAAACCTAGAAGACTTGAGCAGATCATTGCAACATTTGTATTTTTTGTGCCAGGTTTGCTGACCAACAGGACCTGCCATGAAATCTCCCTTCATTACCCACCATTAAGGTGGGAACTGTTCAGTGTGATGCCATCATCCAGGCACTAAGCATGGATGTGGTTATTTGACATATTTACATGCAGATGTGAGGCCCTGCCACAACACATCAGTGACACATGGCAGTGTCAAGAGCATGGATTTGGCTTATATCCTGCATGGCATGTCTCTCTGCAACACTGTAAAGGTAAAGGCTATCTCCAGTCCTCAATGAATGGTGAACCATCTCTGCAATCTCACTCCCACCCTTCCCACTGCTCCTCTGCTGACCGACTCACTAGCCAGTCCTTATCAGGTGGGTTGCAATCAAGGCTCTACCTTTCTTTCTGTCCATTTCTCGTCACATATCTGGAGGAGATGCCAGTTTTAATAGCCTACTTCCAAACAATAGTTTCTTATCTCTCTAAGTCTTCCAAGAGAACTTAAGCATCAGGGTTAGTATATTTTTTTCAAGGATGTAAGGTGCTGACATTTATGTTCACTGTAGAAAATATGAGTCTGCCTAAAACAAACACATTGAACAATTTGCCCGTATGTGTGTGTGTGTGTGTGTGTGTGTGTGTGTGTGTGTGTGTGTGTGTGTGTGTGTGTGTGTGTGTGTGTGTGCGTGTGTGTGTGTGTGTGTGTGTGTGTGTGTGTGTGTGTGTGTGTGTGTGTGTGTGTGTGTGTGTGTGTGTGTGTGTGTGTGTGCGCTTTTCTTCTGAGATGGCTCCCATTTTCTACAATGAACAGAAATGTCAACATTTCTTATCCTCTGACATTCAGGAATCTGTAGTCGGGTTTAATGACACAGTATGCTCTCTGTCAATATAAGTCTCCTGTGAATGTTTTGCTGTAGAGTATGATCCCTCATTTGTCAGCAGCCTCTGACAGTTAACCATCATTTACCTCAGTGATGAACATTACTGCATGCAGTGTCTGTCTTGCCATTCAATGTCTTAATGGCCTTGTTTACTTTGATGATTTATAGGCCGTCGTGTTGCTGTGATAGTCTCCACAAAATGGCTTCAAGGAGATTAGAATCCGAAAATATAAATATTTACAAAACCTTGCAGAAACAACTATGGCCTCTGGTTAGGCTTCCAGCAGAATATACTCCAGTGAAGGTATAATTTAAAAAAATCAAGCTATGTAAACAATCTCAGTATAACCATTTACCATTTCTGTAGAATTAATACCCATCTTTCATAAATGACTGTAGATTTGAACCCTGGGTATCAGCTGTGGTGTTACTATAGATTATAACTGTAGTAGGATCACTGGCACACTCATGTATTTTAGTGAACTTGTCAGAAGTTGCTTGTCAGTGTCCAGTTGAGTGACATAGGAGCATTCTTTCGGAGAGATTATCAGATTGGTATAATGCAAGTTAAATTTGGAGAAGAGTGAGGAGTTCAGAATTGCATTTTTTCCTTACTTAGTCCCTTTGTTTGAGTGTGTGCAATCCTGCAGTTAGTTTATAGGTATTTATATGTGTATGCATAGATGTGTATAAGTACATATATGTATACAATACTGCTTTCCTTTATATCAAAGTGCATACATATAAACACACAAATGATTGATGCCAGCACTTCGATACATAAAGGAAACAAAGAGAAACTTGAAAATCAAAATAATAAAAAAAACTCTAACCCTAAATCTACATTTAGACCAAACTTGACTGAATAGTAGTACTGTTAAAGCAATTTTCAAAAATGAATGTGTATGGTTACAGCTGGGGTTAGAAAGCATGAGTAAGATAGTTGAGAGGTTCGTCCCCACTGCCTCACTTTACTCATGCATGTTAACTGTAACCACAACCCTACACATTCTCATAAAAAAACCCACACTCGGATCAAAATGTGAACTATAAAACATGCACAGCTCCATATCTGTCCCTTAAATTAACCCATTCTGTAAACCTAACCAGGAAACACTCACACACACACACACACACACACACACACACACACACACACACACACACACACACACACACACACACACACACACACACACACACACACACACACACACACACACACACACACACACACACACACACACACACACACACACACACACACACACACACACACACGCACACACACACACACCACTCTGTGAAAAAAGTTACCTAGTTCTCACTCTCACCCTAACCCGCAAACACTTGAGGAAGCATCACTGCAGATACAAACACACACACATGCACATACCAATGAGGGAGACTTGCAAAATATATCAGACTTCCTAGCTACTAGTACTGAACTTTTGCTGGTACATGATGCTAAATGAACCAACAGCTATATATCCAGTGTATGTGTGTGTGTGTTTGTCTAGATACAAATATCAACTCGAGTGCACGCACACACACACACACACACACACACACACACACACACACACACACACACACACAAACAAACACCACTCTGTGAAAAAAGTTACCTAGTTCTCACTCTCACCCTAACCCACAAACAATTGAGGACGCATCACTGCAGATACAAACACACACACATGCACATACCAATTAGGGAGACTTGCAAAATATATCAGACTTCCTAGCTACTAGTACTGAACTTTTGCTGGTACATGATGCTAAATGAACCAATAGCTATATATCCAGTGTATGTGTGTGTGTGTGTTTGTCTAGATACAAATATCAACTCGAGTGCATGCACACACACACACACACACACACACACACACACACACACACACACACACACACACACACACACACACACACACACACACACACACACACACACACACACACACACACACACACACACACAAACACAACATTAATCATCACATCATCTAAAACATTCAAATACAAGCATGCACACATGCGCAGGAATACATACACACACACACACACACACACACACACACACACACACACACACACACACACACACACACACACACACACACACACCACTCTGTGAAAAAAGTTACCTAGTTCTCACTCTCACCCTAACCCACAAACACTTGAGGAAGCATCACTGCAGATACAAACACACACACATGCACATACCAATGAGGGAGACTTGCAAAATATATCAGACTTCCTAGCTACTAGTACTGAACTTTTGCTGGGTACATGATGCCAAATGAACCAACAGCTATATATCCAGTGTATGTGTGTGTGTGTGTTTGTCTAGATACAAATATCAACTCGAGTGCACATACACACACACACACACACACACACACACACAGACACACACCGCATGCACGTACACACACACACACACACACACACACACACACACACACACACACACACACACACACACACACATACATACACACACGCACACGCACATGAACCCACACTATAGTATGGAGGCTTGCTTCCACATCAGGGTGTACAGTGGGGTTTACCTCTTAAGAATGTATATGTTTGCATTTTGTGTGTTTTGCACCCTTGGAAGTGTCACTGTTTTGAATTATAAGCTCAAAAAGTGTTAGATATTTTGGAATGGATTCAAATAAACCCCTGTTAATTAAAAATATATATGCTTACTCATGGTAAATCCATTCGAAGATGTACTACATTATGCATTCTATGTTAAAAGTCTTGGTCATATCAATGAAGAGAGATTTTATAGTCTAGGAGTCATTATCAAAAAAACAGGATAATGTTTTAAAACCAAACAAGCCATAGCATTCTAAAAGAGGGGACTGGAAACAGTTCTTTTCTAACAGAAAATGAATTTATTTTGACAGTAATGTGTAGAAAAGTGCATTCTCTTTGTGTGTGCTGTCTTACATAAGAATCATTAAAATCAGGAAAAATGAACCGGCTGTGATGGCATAGCAGGGTCAGACCCAGTTTATTCCCCGGTCAACCTGAGTTTGATTAGTGGCTTGGTTGCTAGAGTAATCATGAGGATAAATGTGTTCATCACATTCTGAAGGGAGAACTGGGAAACAAGTGTCCAAGGTTCAGATTCTGAGTAGAATTTTAAATGAGACCAAAAATTACAAGAGAAGATTGCTACACAATGGAGGTAGGGATGTCAGATGCCTCCCTTAGGAGCTGAAAACCTGCCATTTGCACATATCCATTGCATGTCATCCCCAGGGGGCGTCAATGGCATGCATAACTGGTATGACTATGGCTTGTGATGAAAACCCTGACTCCCTATGAAGGACTATGGCAACCACTGCTGCCACTCAGCCACGCACTTAGTGGTGCTTGGGGTATGAATGGGTCCACTGGGAGAATAAGTGACAAATACACAATGGTCATTTGGAGATCAGAGCAAAAGAGAAATCTTTTAAGGAAGCAAGACTGCAGTTCCAAGATAATACTACTGACTGCTAGTTGTTAGACAAAGAATAGTAATGTGTGAGTTTGTATAACACTAGTAATACTGCTGATACTTCTGTGTAGGAATGAGGAAATCCTTCCAGTCACTACTAAATTAGGACAGTGTTCATAACAGAGGCAGTCATTGCTATATAAGGACAGTACTCATGGAACTCAGAGATGGTCATTGTTGTCCGAGGATAGTACTCATAAAACCTGTAATGACAGTCATTACTGTGTAAGGACAGTATTCATGGAATTCACAGGGACAGTCATTGCTCTATGAGGACAGTATTCATTGAACTCACAGGGCAGTCATTGCTATGTGAGGACAGTATTCATCACATCTCATGGAAACAATCATTGCTGTGTGAGGACAGTATTTGTGGAACTAAAAGTGTCAGTCATTGCTTTGCAGGGACAGTATTCATGGAACACACTGGGGCAGACATTGCTTAGTGAAGGCAGTATTTGCAGAACTCATGGGGACAAGTCACTGCTGTGGGAGGACAGTATTCACGGAACTCATAGGGTCAGTCCTTGCTGTGTGAGGACAGTATTCATAGAAGTCATATTGACAGTCCTTGCTGGGTAAGGACTGCACTCATGGAATTTATAGGAACAGAAAAAGTCATGCAGTACATGAGCAAGTGCATAAAGAAGGGGAAAAGTTGTAATAAGACATTTTAAATAACATTCAGGTGTCATGAAACTCCCTTGATCACACAACTGATGTTTTATGAAGTAACTTTGAAGCCAGGAATTCAGTTCTAGAGCATCAAATGGAAACTATAGTCTTCATTCTAAACATAAATACTAGATACATACAGCTACAGAGAAGGAAGCTGATCATTAAACAGTATGGAGAACTCTTGCAGATAGACAGAAGACTATTCCAAGGAATGATGGTAGAACTTAAGCTATTACTTAACAGGAAAATAATATTCACTAACCTCAACTCTACACTCATTTCAAGACTTGAATCTACATATAATAAGGTGGCCAGATTCGCAGCCAACCAGTCCTACAAGTCTCATCACTGCTTATCACTTAAGCAACTGGACTAGCTTGAGTTCCCTCACCTGTTGCTACAAATTATCCACTCCATCCTGTATCTGCCCTCATACTGCCCCAGCCTCTCTACTATTATATCTAAATACTCCCCAGTTAGGTCACTTTGTAGCTCAGATCAAGGACTATTACAGATTTATAAACCCAAAACTAAATTAGGGTGTGTACTCTATAACTACAACTCAGCCACTTCCTGGAACCAACTACCCCTTGAAATAAAGTCCCTTGACCATATCAAGCAATTCAAATTAGCCACCCGAAAATACCTAACAATAAAATGGTCCTGCCAATGTTGTCATCCCCCCTGAAACTATTACTCTTACACCTATACTCCTCCTTTCCCCAAGTTTACTTCTAACATTGTGCTCCCTCCACTTCCTTCCTTCTATCTACTCTTTCTTTTTCCCGCCCTCTCCTATATTTCTTTCCTGTCTACCTCATCTAAACTAAATTCATGCTGTTTCCCATTAAATCTTCTACTTCCACCTGTCTGTTATCTTGGACATCACCTCTTTACTTCCCTATATCTACATTCCTACTTCTGTATACAACCTCTCTAAACCTATCTACAGTAACTCAGGTATGTTAATTTACTATGCCATTATAACCCAATTGTAAATTGTGTTGACTGTAACTGATTCTTTGTTAAATTTTATTGAACTGCAGAGCCTCTCTCCATCCAACTATTGCATATATGCTGTCTATACCTAAAACCATTCATGTTGCTCTTTAATCATTTCTTGTGCTATTGTAACCTCATTTTTATTTTGCTGACTGTAATTGAACTTTGTTAAATTTTATTCACTGAGGAGCTTTTCTCTGCTGCAAATGAGTCAAAAGCTCAGTCAAACTAACCTGGTTAACAAATGTAAAATAAATAAATAAATAAATAAATAAAAAATTTAGCAGGCAAGTAACTTACCAGACTAAGCAAGTCATATTTCAATTATCCACCTCGAAAAATATGTATGCATGTTTTCAAAGATGTGGAGTCAAATACCTGCAGTATTCAGTTCAAAGATGATGTTAAAAAGATTTTAAAATAATTGTATTGCTTGTAGCTGGGGTTTTTAAGGCATTATTTTAATATAGATGATTGGTACAGAGGAAGAAGGGAAATTGATCAGCTATAAACCATCAATGTTAAGCTATATAGTGAAGGTTGTTAGTGAGCCTGTCCATAGAGAGTAACACAAAGCAAAGATAAACATACTTCTTTGGGAATAACTGGGTTATGAAAGCCCCATGCACCTGACCAGTCTCATTTATAAGGCTATGGAAATGATAATTATGGGATTAATAAACAAGGATCTAGAATGCTTGATTAATCAAGGGCAGGTCCTGCCTACTTAATCTGGTTGATGTCTTCAAAAAAGTTACTGAAGCAATGGACGAGGGCAAAACACTGTATATCACATATCTAGACCTTGGAAAGGTGTTTGACCTAATCCCACACTCTGGGATCATAGATAAGCTCCCCAGCTATATGTTAATCCTTATATATCTTGTTATTTAGTAAACTGACTCACAAATAAGACCCAGGAAGTTAGGGTGGGAGGCTCTACCTCCTCCAAAAAACCTGTCACGAGCAGTGTATCCCAGGACTCAATCCTTGGGCTATTCCTCTTTGACATTTATTTCTTAGAGGTCAAAGAGAATTCTAACTGTATGGGGCTGGCTGCATACCTCTCAACTGTACAGATTTTTGCAGAATGTCCAGTTTTTTGCCTCATATTTTTGGTCCATTTTTCATATAATTGTGGTTTTCTAGCAAATTAGTGACAAATCATTAAAGTCTTAAGTTAGAAAATAAAGTCAGACATTTGAGTTTCAGATTTCAAACTCTTCAGAATATTCATGTTAATGCAAAACCTATCATTCTATCAACTTTCTAAGTTTATAAGAGGAATATTTAAAAACTGTCCCTACTTTTGGGCCTTTGTCCCACTTTTATTTATGGCTTTTTCCAGATTCCTTGCTCTAAGAGGTTGAGAGGTATGGGCTGGCCACGTTTACAGATGAGTATGATCTTGGTACCATCCTAATCTCTCCACAATAAACCAAGATCCTCCAAAAGGAACTTTCCTAAACCAATAGCTATTTTCAGAACTAAGGACTGGAAATAATGCCAAGAAGTGAATAATAGTATCCTTTGATAAGTATGACTTCCCTTGTAAGTATCACATTGACAAAACACCCTTGAAAAGTGATCTGGTAATCTAAATTGACAGTGAACTGTCCTTTGATCACTACATATCCAGTGATGTAAGGAAGGCTTTTTTCATTCCATACCTCATATTTAAAGGTACCGAGCTGAGGTCTAGAGATGTCACAACTGGAATTTTCACAGTGCATTCTCACTAAAAAATCATGAGACAAAATCAAAAGTACTACACAGACCATCTCATACCTTTGTCCCTCTTCTTAGTATCATATAGGCTGCTAAGAGGCAACCTCTGCCTTGCAAATAGAGTCCCAACAGACCCTTTTTAGTCAGACCTATTATACATTTGCAAGGCCTATGGTATAATAACACCAATTCATGGGATATTAATCTATTCTGTAATAAATGTATAACACACTGGAGAGGTATGGAATGTATCACAGAGAATACCAATTCTATGGGAACGTCTTCTGGTCCACATAAATCAAAATGCTTCCCTACTCTATTTAAACATAATTTGGACAAATGAATGAGTAACCACAAATTCACCCCAGTTTAACAGCCATTTCCTTCATGGATCAGAGAAACAACTAAAAGTTGTATCATATCCTTGTCCAGCCCATCTTACAATTATTTGTATGCAAACAATAAGAGCTAATAGCTACCATGGGAATGTAAGGCTAGGCTTCCTAAAGGCCTCACAGATCAATACCCTACTTAGTACCTGTGAACCTAAGAAACTGTTACAGAATTATTTTACTCAGTTTATGTAAACTCAGAAATCACTGAATGCCTTCTTGACATAGCTTTCTCTAGGCTGCTTATTTTTATAAGCTGAAAGTCAAATAGCATTGTATTTGGTGAAATTGCCCCCCCCCCCATTTAAGTGATGCTGCATCGAACATGCAGTAAATACAAAGTATGAGCTTGGGGACCCAATTCTCCACACTGGAGGATAAATGGAACTTGACCTTTACAGAACTGTATTTACTAAATCTTGTTGGCTTATTAAAGTGAATTACTTTTTTAAAATTTTCACATTTATCACTTGTACTGCAGTAAAATCTGTTCTGCCAAACTTCAGTAGAAATTAACTTGGAGTATGAAGTTTAAAATTGCAACAAAGGATGATCCATTCTCAATTAGCTGTGACAGAGAATAAAAATAAAGCAGATTTTATGCTTGTTAATTATAAGGTCAGTTTTAAAGGCAATAGTTGCTATGTTGTGTGAACAGTGTTAACAGTTTCACTTAAGTTAAAAAAACAAGTAGGTAGAGTTTATTGTTTATAAAAAAAATCTATTGGCTGACCAGTGGCTATCTGCAGGAAATACAATGTCCTCACGGAAGAGTTAGCATTACACGAGAAAGAGCACATGAAAGTGTCATCCTGAAACATATTCACCTTATAACCCCTTGCAGACCCCTACTTCTTCAGATAAAAAGAGAAGAGACACATTGTCTATGAATTAGATAAATGAATGTCACCTGTGTTGCAACCTTGAGAATAATGTTTCCCATTAATTCTTTGCCTGACACTTGCATGTGGGGTAGACTGTCAGGGAGTAACCACAAGGGAGTCGATGACGACAGCAGAGCAGAGATGAACAATTGCCCTGAGGTGACTCTGCCATTGAGTAAACATTGTCCTAATTGTCTACCTTATCCATCTGCCACAAGGGCAATGATTTCTGTATAAACAAGGTGATGAATCAAGGCTCTTTGGGGCTGTCTGGCAGCAGCTCTGAGCTCAAGGCCAAGGCAGATACAAAAGTAATGGCTGAGAAGGACAGATCAATAGAAAAGCTTCACATGTAACGTTTAAATGGGAGAGCAGCAAGCCAGGATGCACAGATCTCATTAAGGTGCACTGTCAAACATAAAATCAAAGAGAGCCCAGAATGATTTCTAGTGGATAAATACTTTGTTCACATTTTATACTTCATTAAAATGAGTCCAGTTCTAGAAAACTAATTTTGCCTCCTCCTACATCGACATATACAGCATATCTTTTCCAAACTTCTCTCCCTTTAAATTCCTATATATTTGTTTTTTGCCAATAGAGCACAAAATCTTGGGCAGAGCAGAAATGTCTTTGGCTTGCAACAGTAAAGATCAGTAAATGGCATGCTTATTTGTTTCTTTGACTTAATGCCAACGTCTGGTCACTTTACTGGATAATTAGTGTTAAACTAAACTAGCCTACCTTTTCACAACCTGTTCTGCTGTAATATAGTTTGTTCAGTATTAACATGGTCCTACTAAGAAAAAAGGAATCATTAAAACTATACTGATGAAAACTGAACCAGCCTTATAACCAGATTCTAAAACATAGCAAGAGCACTACAAAAAATAAACATTGAGAGGTAGCAATCATGAAAAACACTGACAAACTAATTATATAATCAAACATGTAAGTAATTCACAGTGTAAAACCAATTGTCAAAGCCATGCATCAATAGTACCTCAGAAAAAGTGCTACACTGACTTAATGCCAATGTGGAAAAATCAGCAACGGAAATGTTGTCATAAAGCAGTATTTGAAGTTTAAGCAAATAATTGATAATTTTTGCAAAATATAATGCAGAAGAATGCAGAATTTTGCTGTATTACTATGCAATTATGAATTCTAGATTAAAAAAAAAAACAAAAAAGGGGTGTTTAGGGAAAACCTCATACCCAACAAGACACAAATAAATGTATATGCCTCTGAGAGTAATCAAGGACAATATGGGAACCATATTACAATAATAAAATCCAGCAAGAAAGATACAATATAATTCTATATTAAATGTTTGCCTCCATACAGGACAGTATCGAGTCTATAAGCAGATTACTAATAGAAAAACACCAAAGAGATTAGAAGAGGATGAAAACCTTGCTTACCACAATTGAAGCACAACATTCCATTTCACCAAGTTAACTGCAAGTTATGACTGGGATATCCAAGATGGGCATTCACCAAGACAGCAGTTTAGCATTCATAAACGCAGATTTACAGAGCCACACATGTGAGACACCATGCAACAATGTAGTGTGACATGTGTCAGTGATAAAAGTTTTGAATATAAAATATGCCTCTATGATAGCCTGTACTAATGGAAGCTATAAAGGCCTCATAAATGTATGGTCACATATCGGTTACAGCAGGAATGTTATCAGTCAAGTACATCTACAGGACTGCTCTGTCACATAAAGGCTAAAAAGTACGCTAAAAAAAACAGAACACAAACACAGTCACTTACTGTTCCTAGTCAATGTGAAAGAGTGCAATGCGTGGTATGTCACATATGGGAAAACTTACAGGTTAGGATGCTTAGAGTCGTGATTACATATATACAAGACATAAAAAATGGTGAAATATGTGGCATCATCAGTATTATGTAGAAATGTAAGTTACACACTATTGAAACAAAGTCTTTCCCACACCTGAGATATATAAATGAAATATGTTTGCACCATAAGAAATTACAAACGATGCAAGCCAATTACATTATCATAGCATAATTATTCACAACGATATGTACATAAAATATGGAAACAATAAATTAAGTTGTAAGATAATATTGGCATGCTATGCTGGCCCAGTAAGAAACAATATGCATGAGATGTATATATAGATTGGCTAACCTATGGGTGGAAGAAGACTGAATTTTATGGTTTGTTTGCCCAAAATTCAACTCACCAAGGACTGGAGTGCCTCCACAGGAAATCACTGTTGGGGAGTTGTACAGGCAGTGATGTCCTTTTTGGGGGTAATTTACCAAAACTTCGAGTTGGTACTACCATGGAGCTGTTTATATATACATATATATATATATATATATATATATATATATATATATATATATATATATATATATATATATATATATATATAAGTAAGTTTGGGGGTGAAAGGTGTTTTTGGCCATTTTTTTCAGATCTGCAGTTTGGGGATTCTAATCCTTGGTGGAAAGATTTATTTCTACTTACAGTGGAAGGGTATAGATTCAGCAAAATTTGTATCTGTTACAAAACTATTTTGTCCACAGGAACCTGTCAATCTACCAAGTGCATTTACATTGAATTCTACATTAGAGATTAAAAATAGCCAAAAGACTCTTTCAGTAATATGTGAGGTTCCGCTTTTCCCTATTGTTGTGTAATCTCAGTGTTGTTTTGTACAACCTGGAGGGTTGTGGGCAGATCTTACTCAACATGAATGGTACAGGGGGCTTTTGCCACTGTACAAAAAAAAAGCTTTGATTTGAGACTGCTGAAACTAGTTTTCAGCTACTTTTTTTCAACTAAACAACATCCAATGTGAATGTGTTAAGTTGAATAATATGAATAATTTCTTTACAACCAGTCCGTTTACATATGACTAACTGTAGCACAGTAATGGCAATTACGTGCACATGTTCACAATATAGCCATAACTGCCTAAACTATATTAGAAGCTTTGGTGTGAAGATAAAACATAAATGTAAATCTGTAACAGTATGTACCAACACATTAAAGGCAAACAAGTAATACATCTACAGAGTTTGATTTTCATTTCTAATCCAAAACATTTGTACTAAATATCATAATCAAGAAATGCATGTTAATTATCGTGTGGAACCAGAAATGTACTGAAAGATGCAGACACATTAAAAGCATTTGAGACTATTGCATTAGTAGAATTGAAACATGAATACTTTTCAAGTAATATTTTTTATCACAAAATGCAACCTAATGTATGACCAAGAATGACTCACTACTGGGTATAACAATATTGAATACAAGTAGTCATATAGTAAGATATTTTTTTCATTATTCATTTATTTGAAGTACATACAAAACATTGTCAAGTAATATGATGACTAACAGTGAATGGAACATGCACACACATATACACACCCAGGTTTATATTGTTTCCCTACAGCCCACATACTGTTTTTTTTTCTCAGTACGAGATCACGCAACAGCAAGAATTCTCTCCTTTATTCACTGTTTTGCATTCCTAGGGTTTGTATGCATAGATGTACATATATAATTGGGAGTATGGGGTGGTGCAGGAGGTCTTGTCCTCTTGCATATAAGTAGATTTAGGTTTTCCTTGAATCTTTTGATTCCAAGTATTGTGTATTTGAATGTCTGTGTTCCACACTGTTCTGACAGTTGTTTAAAGCATCTGTCATAAACTATGTGTGTCTGTATAGATATATACATACCCCGGATTCACAAATCCTCTGTGTAAGACTAAATAAGTCTTACTCGGAGGCTGCAGTTGAACGGTATGATGTCAGTGTGCCATGAATATTCATGAGGACACGCTGACTCAACCACAAGTCTAACACGGACCGTGTAGGAAAGCAGAGGGTGTGTCCGACTGCCAAGCAGTCTAAATGTCCACGCCCTTGCAAGGGATCAAAAAGAAAAATGTAAACACAGAAGAGCGAGTCTGCTCAAATGTCCATGCACCCAGCACCACACTCCCTGACATTATAAACCCCCATCACAGTTATAAAAAGTAAAACATTAATTTTATTTTTTTTTATTTCCGAAATAGCTGCACGTATTTGCACGTGTGTGTGTGGGTGTGCCCATTGCTTAGCTGCAGTTAGCAATCCCGACATGGAAGAGCATAAGAAAGAATGTTTATGCAAATCACACCAAATAGCAATAGCGTAATGGTAGAGTGCTCGCACAAAGAGGAGGCATTCACGGTTCGAGTCCCACCACTCCCCTTCCTATTTATGTTTTAAATCAGTATATGAAATAATACCTGACATATATGATTAAAATATTACTAAAAAGCAGTGAAATGGCCTATGTATCAGTGAACAAAATATATATTTTTAAAGGATCCTGATATATAATTGCCCGCAGTTAAGCAGCGCTTTACCCAGTGCAATATAGGTGCCGGTAGTTCGGCAGCACTTTACCCAGTGCAATAGAGTTGCCCATAGTTAAATTGCGCTTTACCCAGTGCAATCGGTTTGCGTGGATGTGCACGCCGCGCCAACCAGCGCACAGTAGGGCAACGTGGAGCAACGTAGAGCAAAGTTGCTTAAACACAGCCACATCCCCTAGCCTGTCTGGACAGTATTAAAATAAAATGAATGACAAGGTTCGAACCCAGGACTCTGTGCACCATAATCAAAGTACTGAACCACTAAGCCATGACAGTTTAGGAGAAACAGCCATTGTTAACATACATATACTTAGAAATGGTAGATTAACCATTACTAAGCAGGTCTGCAGTCAGCCGAGAATTTTCAAAAACAGCCAATCACAAAAAAGTGCGGGAAATGCAACATATTTAAGCCCCATAGGCGGGAATACTCACCATAACTGATTGTAGCTCACATCTGCAGTTAGAATGGCTGGTGCTGGAGAGGGTACACGCTTCCAAGCGCAATGTTGGGGCATCAAGGAGTTGAAATACATAGTTTAGCTCCTTGTCCACCATCATGAGTCAAGACTCCTGCAGGGCCAGTTCCAAGGGATGGAGTACAAGGCAGAGGCTTGGAACCAGTTAGCTCATGACCTCACCAGTGTCACAGGCATTCCTCGAACTGGTGAGCAGGTCCGTCACCATCATGCAGACCTAAAGAGATGGAAGCAGGACCTACTGAACCAATGGATACAGGAGGCCCGTGTGATGCAATATGCCCCACAACTGAGTAGGTAGCCATGGAATGCAGTATGTAAGAATTGATAATTGATTCTGTATAACGGATAGGTATGAATCAATATCCCTTCATTTACTTCACAGCTGCAGGTGGCTGTGCTGCAAATCAGCAATCCTATGCAGATAGGCTGCTAAGGCTGCGCCACCAGGCAGGTTAGTGATTATTCTGCATGTATTGTTATATAAAATAGGGGAGAGAGAATGAAAGGAAGTGTTGTAGTCCAATAATACAGCCGTAAATTGCCCTGAATAAGTCCTCTGCATGTACTGTCATATAAAAAAGTCAGAGAGCCAGAAAAAGAGTGTAGTAACCCATTAAGAAAGGTAAAATATGTTGGAATAATATCTCTGCAGGTACTGTCACATAAAATAAGTGAGCGAGCCTGAAAAAGAGTGTTCTAACCTATTAATAAAGGTATAATATGTTCTGAATATGTCTTCCATATGCACTGTAATATCAAATAAAGAAGAGAGCCTGTGGAAAAGTGTGTAATGTAATTAATAAAGGTATAAAACCTGGAGTGTGTCTGTGTCACTTACTTTGAAATGTTGTTGTACCCTTGCATTATACAAATTGTACTGTTTTAATAATTGCTGGCAACCCACAGTTGGGCAGTCCCATCTAAAGTGGGTGATGGAAGTGCTAGTATCTGTGAAGCATATATACAGTCCTCAACAGTCAGTGACTGGCTGGTATGCATAAGTAAATCTGGCACATGAGTAGCTTGTTAATTTGTTCCCAAGAAATGTGAGTGTGCTACAAGAAATGCAGGGTTCTGTACAAATTGAACTGAAAATGTCATGTGAACACATCCAGATATGTAGATAAAGAAATATAAATAAAAGCAAGAAATATGCATCTTAGTTAGTATGTCAGATATAGGACAGGTATATAATGAACTAGCCAAACCCATTACACAACCTAAAGCATGTTGGTAAGTGTAATAATACATGTAGGGGATATACACCTGCAGTCACTAGGAATGTAGTGTAGACTAAAAGTACTTATAAGATGTTAATTGAGGTTTCTTTCTACACCCTACTGTATGTGCATAAACCATGCAATTCCACACCTCAATGGGTATGTGTAATCTCAAACATTTGTTGGGACATATGTCCTATTGTTCTATAAATATCTGCATTCAAACTGTAAACAGCAACCGAAGCAGAGAATAAAGTGGCCACACAGTCTGATAATATTTTTTAAGCTTTCTTCCACTTTAATGTCACGTGGACTTCTTCAGAAAAACCAGGACGCCTCCCTACGTCCTGGTTTTATAATCATTGAACAGGAAATGATGTTAAATCATGAACATAATTATTTACATTCAAATATAAAAATTTCAATTTTAAAAAAGTGAAACACTATAATAACACTATTGTGTACAACAAATTGTTATTGTTATTCATCATTGGTAATTCTCTAAAAATAACATACTTTAAAATACTTTTGTTTTTCCATTTTTTCCAATTGACCATATACATCCCATTTAACATAAACGTGGATTTAAAGATACTGGCCGTATAATGCCAACTCATACTAACATAACTTGGAATTGCAACAGTGTATAAATGTTTATATATAGATGTAAACTGATCTAACTAAAAATCTAACTAAAAAAATCTCTACTATATGATAATGACTCCCTATACTGTGTTACCTCATTACTACAATAATTGTGAGTCACTATCTAATGTAGACGAATGGTTGTGACAAACCTAAGTCTGTCCAATGTATCTCCCTAATATGAACCATGTTGAAGTATAAGCGTGTCAATTGGGCCGTGTCCTTCGCGTCCCAACTGACCACTGTGCCCACCAATATGGCCACATGTAATATCTGCATTCACTTTGATGCATGTGCCCTGTTCAAACACCACAATCATGGTGGCTTGTTGCTACCAATCATCCCTGCATGCTGTTGGAATGTCCACTGTCGTTCAATATATGCATGTGTTATGCTTGCTGTTCAACTGTTGGAACCTTGGTGTGTTGGGTTAATGGGATTATTAATGCATGCTGTTACAACTAATCTTGAATACTGTTGCTTATGTTGTAATTAAACACATCTAATCACAGAATGTATGGGAAGGCCGGTCCCAGCGGACCCACCTGTCCCTCCTCAGCTGGTGAGTGCACCTGGCACCAGCAGGTCCGATGCCCAGCCCGGGCTCCCCTCCTCCATTGGTCCTGTGCCACCTTCAGGTGGAAGCGCTGCAGGGGATGGGGCTCAGCCCCCCATGCAAGCGTGGGCGGAGAAGGGCCACCCTTCGAAGGGTCCAGGTTGTGGTGCATAGGGAAAACCAGCGTTCATTTGCTGATCCCCTATGCCATCTCGAGGCAAGAGAGTGGTGCATCTCACGGGTAAGCCTGCCCATCCTATGCAGCCCCCAGTACAGCCACCCTCGGGGCTGTGAAGTTGCAGTGGTGACTGCCCATGGGTGGGGATCTCAGTTCCACTGTTACCATCTGTGGGCTCATGGGCTTGTGATTTCCAAACATCCGTCCCCGTCAATTGTGTTCACCCACCCCATGTGTCATACACCGCCCCTGTATGCGTCTTGTTTGTCTTGTCTGTTTAGCTCCCCAACCTACCTCCCCAAACATACCTACTTCCTCTACCTCACTTTCCACTCTCACCTGAAAAAAAAAATTAAAAAAAGGGCAATCTGTATCCACAAAAAAATTATGCCCCATGCATAGCTGCCCATTTCACACACATGTCCGCTGGACATGTAAACTGATAATTATAATTGGCAGTACAACATACTTTGTTGTCCTCACCACTCTCCCAGGGGTGGAAGGTTTCAAATTTCACTCCAAATTTATTGCATATGCACAGCTGTTACTGGTTAAGAAATGGGCAGCTATGGACTTTCCCTACACCTGTCCTACACATCCCGAGCTTGTTTACTTACTGTTTGTCCCTCTTTGTGCCCCCCTTTTCACCACTTTCCTATCTCCCCATTTTCTTTTCTTTCAAAGAAATTAGCGCGGGGGTTAGCAGGAGTAAGCACTTTTAAGAAGTAGTTAGCGGGTTTAAGTGAGTATGTGCATGTCTGCGCTTAGCTAAGCATCACGCAAACTTGCGCAAACCCACATACAACTGCTTAAAAGTGTCTTAGTCACTTTATGTCAGGGTCCTTGTTCTGCTCAGCAGCAAAAGAAAAACACCTCTGCCAGTCTCAAACCCCAGACCATTGACATAATAGAGTGCATGAATTACCACTAAGCCACAGCAGATATTCAAATAACTTGGTGCTGAAATAAATATATCATGCATTACAATGAGGGAATGTAAATGGAAATTAGGAATGGCATAACACAAATCATGTTCTGTGAGTCTTTACCAGCAGTTGTTGTGGAATTGCATGACATGACTGTGAAAAGAGAACCAGCCATTCTAGCAGGGAATAAGGTTACAGTAGCACCTTACAAACACCACACAGTATCAGACCAGGATAAACACTGGCAAAGTTGAATAGGGCAGAGGCCAGACTCCCCAACTGTGACTGCTTTACAGGGGTGTCCCTGATTCATAAACAAATGTTAGCTGTGCCCCTCTGAATCACTCTGAAAAGTACTAACATTAGGCAGAAAAGTAGGGAATCACACTTAATGAATAATGTCAATGGGTGAGAATAGGCACTGCTTGCACATCAGAAAATGTATAGTAATACATATGCTCTGATTCCCAAGAAAGTCTCAACTGAAATATGTCTGCAATATATTACAGGTGTATCTCACTTATATGTACCATTCACTGAGGCTGTTCAAATATATACCTGAGAGAATCTAAGGCCTGACAGAGGCAGAAACACACAGGCATATCAGCATTCCTGCTGTTACACACTCTGCAAATAGCTTTGGAAGGAGTTCCACAAGCATGCCCTTATGTAGGAGTACAACAAAGAAATATCACAGGATGTAGCCATGTACTGCTAGCAACCAACTGTGACAATGCCATTGTTCCAGTGCTGAAAAGACTGGTGTGGTGCACAGACAAAGAATAATAGGCTAACCTCTAGCTGCCATCTGGATATGTCCACAGGTGGGAGCTACGCAGACAGACTACTTGCCTTGATAGACTAACAGGTACACAGCAACCCTGTATGTTCAGCAAGACAAACCTCACATGATAATAAAAAATGCTCTTTGCAGTTCTGCACCCCTACCCAAAGGTACGACATACCTGTGTATTCAGGCAAAACCAAGGGTGTAGGTAGGCATACTCAGTACTGAAATATGTCCAGTCGTCTTGAGCAGCATGTGCTAATGTCAACACAAACAAACCACAAACTGTTCAGAAGTGAGTAACTTAATAATTACAGTATAGCAGTTCACAAACAGTGCATGTGCCACAGGAATACATTGCAATAACTACATTTGTATGGCAGTTAATTGTCTAATTCAGAAAGAAAGTACATACTCCCATGTATCCTGTGTTAGCATTTGGAGGGGTGAGTAAATGTCTACACTGAGAAGTGTGTACTGGAAGCAGCAACATTCAGGTTTGAATACAACATGCATATCACTGGCTACAACCCTAGCTTCAGATAAGAGACATATACCAACCTTCTGACTGACACAACGGTGTCCAGAGCAAACAAGCATGGCCCCACCTTGGAAAGCTGAAAGGGCTATGCCTACCTAACCTAGCATTTTATAGCAGTGGGCTGCAAACACAGTGAGTACTGCAATTACCACACAGCAGGCTGCATGCAATTACTTAATGGTGGGCACCAATTGGTGCAGAGGATGTCACATGCACATGTGCAGATACCTAGAAAAGCAGGCTCTACCTGCTGTCCACACATGCAATAATATCATTGCAGGAACAGAGAGATAGAGAGCGAGAGCAAGAGAGAGACAGAGACACAGACAAAAGAAACAGAAACAGAAACAGACAGAGAAAACCCAAAAAACAACCAAAAAAACATAAAAAAAAAACAAAATAAACAACAAAACAGTAACAACAGATGGAGCAGAGAAATACAAAGGTAAGCTATGTAACTCATACGTATGTGACGGCATGTAGTAGATGTTCCTAAAGAGTACTCTACACACTGTAAATCATCCATATGTGGCAGCAGTACATAGCTATCTGTATCTGCACATGTGCATAGGGCTAGGGACATACTGCAACTGTTAGTGAAGGGTGGACACATATATGTTGTTGAAGGTTGTTATGTGCATATATCTATGTAGGTCATAGTGTGTAGCATAGAAAACAGCATGCAGTGCTGATATATGTCATGTGGTGGTTAAACGCTGTGGGACTGATTTGTCAGATCTGCTGTGTTACAGCCAGTGAGGCCTGCCAAAGCTACATGGGCTGAGGACACCAAAATGCATTCTGCACAACACTGTGCAATATAATCACATAACTGTACATCTCACAACTGTTGCATAAGTGATATCCCCACCATGAAAGGGGGACTGTACATGTGCCTATATGTACATCTATATGTACAGCAATAGATGTGTACATGTATGTGTATAGATATGTATATATCCAACCAGCAGGGACATGGGTCCACTCGACATACCTCTGCCTCTGATGATAGTACCCAGTCAGGGTTGGTACCCGATACTGTCCGTATCACTCCTGTCAGGCACAGGTACCATGTCCGTGGCCAGAGACAATGATCTGTACAGCCTGGCAGGTACAGTCTGTGGCTGTCCCACAACCTCCCATATATGGCAGCCACTTGGTGGAGCTGTGTGCATGCAGACACACACACATTAAACAAACAACTAGGACTCACACATACACACACACATTACATCAACATTGGCCCATGCTGTACTGTTGTCCCCCCCCCCCCCACACACACACACACACAAATACATGTCAATTGGATGGGTCAATGTCAGGCTCTGGCAAACCAAAAACACACCCTGTGCATATGATGACACCTGTGCCACCTCCTGTCATCTGTAACATTGATGCAGAAACAGGCTAACATGGTGCTGATGCACAGGGTGACATTATAGCAGTGTAGCAATATTAGCATGTTGTCAACAGGAAAGTGTAATGATATCCTTGTAGGTATATCTGAGCAGGCATGATGCATCAAAGCTATAATTGTCAATGTAGCATTGTTTACACCAGTGTTAAGTCTGAGTATGTATTGTCTGCCCATGTGCCACTTGGCTGAAGTGTATAGTGTTGCCAGCATGTGTTAGTGAGTGGACAGTATGTGTGTGATGTGTGCAGTACAGATTAGCAGGTGTACATCTGTGAACATGGTGGGTTAGCACTGTCTGCATGTACGTGCATAGTGGACACATGGGACGTGTGAAATACCCTGTATTACACATTGTTAACATCTCATAGTATCTCTCGATGGCCAGTATGCATTCTACTACAGATATGTTCTAACATGGGTACACGTGTGTGTATGACATGGTTTGACACTATGCTGTGGGTGAAACTGTTAATATCTGTCAATGTGTTGCATTCTGGTAGTATACACAACCTCAACAGCATGACTATAACCAATCATTAGATGATGTCCTGACAACTGACACACAGATGTAGGGAGCTCAGTAACAGTTGGATCCTGACAGTAACCACTACCCGTTCCTGGGACCACACCTGTTTGGCATATAGCCCTCTTACGTACATGCAAACACACTAGGGATATGTCCATCCACATCTGTAAATGTATGCATTGGCCTACAATGCATTATCTGGATGGGACACATATCCTACACAAGGGTATCATACAGACAGATACCTGTTGTCCGACACATGCTGTATAGCTCTAAGCCAACTATAGCATAGTCATCCACATTTACTATACATACTATCCCGACAGTACCACATAGGTGGTAGCCCCCAACATGTATGTCGGGTACCAATGTGTACATACAGCCAACTGTTATGTCATCTGTCCCTTGGTATCCACATATCCAGAGGTATTGTGGAGTCCCTTGGTGTATCACATAAGACATTAGGGGCCTGTATGCATATCTACAAGGCTGTTGTACACCTATAATGACTGTCCATTATTGCCAAACATTGTTGTGTATGAACATGTCTGACATATACCCCAGGCATGTACCCTCACTCACACTACTCTATAGTAACTGTCATGGGTGCGTGTGGCACAGATGACCTTGGCCACAGATCACTACAGTGGCCAGCCTTGTCACATGCATACATATGTGACCTACGATCTGAGAAGCAGCGGCACAATCTGTCAAAGGAATCAAATGTATTCATGTAGTATGCAGGCTTCACACCTATATACTAATTGAGGTCACATGTACATATATTTATTTGCCACACAGACTCCTGATGTGTGCAATGCACATACTGTTTTAATCCTGATATGTCATACCATAGTAAAAGCAAAACCCACACTGCATTGACCAACAGTGTCACACACACACACTCAGCAATTGCAGGATTCAAACCCCTACCTAACTATGTTATGATACTAGTGAGATACGCATTAACACGACGTGCAATATGTTTTACTGGGTGTGTCGTTTTCTCCTGCTATATTTGTAGTATGGTGACATCATCAGACTTTCCAAAGAGGAATGTACCTCTTTTAGTGTGTTTTCCCAGTCTCCAAAAAGGGCACTTTTCTCAAAGGTACACACACACAGTCAGCGTTTGCCGGATTCAAACTCCTACCTAACTACGTTATGATACTAGAGAGATGTGCATTAACACGACACGCTCTATGCTTTACTGGGTGTTTTGTTTTCTCCTGCTATATTTGTAGGATGTTGACATCATCAGACTTTCCAAAGAAGAATGTACCTCTTTTGATGTGTTTTCCCAGTCTCCAAAAAGGGCACTCCTCTTAAAGATAATCACACACATACCCACCCCCCCCCCACATACACAGTCAGCAACTGCAGGTTTCAAACCCCTACCTAACTATGTTATGATACTAGAGAGATACGCATTAACACAACACACTATATGCTTTACTGAGTGGTTTCTTTTCTCCTGCTATATTTGTAGGATGCTGACATCATCACACTGGACATGGTAATGTGTGTACACTTTGTTTTATGCAATCCCAGGAATGAACCATGTGGGTCAGCAGGTGTTAACAGCTTGAAAAGGACCCCACAATTCTTAGCTTGTGTGATCTCTCTGTGGACAAATTGCCATTCCTTCATATGACAACACATATTTATGCACAGATTGTTGATTTTGTGGATACGACATGTGTCTGGGATGTTGATAAAGGGCTATTCAAAGTTTATGTTGGACATGTGTAGTTCAGTGATGTATGTCCTGGGTGGCTGCCTTGCAAACAGTCTAGCATGTTTGGGAACCATGATCTGCCCATGAACATACCACAGTTGGTAGGGTTGTGTGTTTGTCAGCTTCCAACAGCTTTGTTTATGACTTCAATCATGATGGACTCCATGGCCTTGCAGATCAGACTTCATAGGCTTATTGGACTATACTTCCCATTGTGTGTTGTGCACCAACACTTGTGGGGAGTGCCATATGTTGCTGTAACACATTCAACAGTTTCAGATCCTGTGGAGATGGTGAGGCTCAACAGACTGTTCAGGTGCAGGGTCTGTTTGTTCTGTAGTTCACTCATGACACATATAGGGAAACAATGTAATCCAATTGCTGCCATGCTTTTGGCTTTGGGGGGAGCTGTTTACCCATTCTACATGTGATATCTCCTGGTATGATGATAGGGCCTTTCTTCAGTGGGAGGTGGGTATGTATATATGGGCCTGTCTGACAGGATGTCGGCATTGTCAGTCAGGTACAGTTGGCCCTGACTCAGGACATATATGAGTGTACATTGCTATTTATAACATAGCTGAAGGAGGTGTCATGGTTCAGTCTCGACTCCTTCGCAGCTACTCATTACAAAACACCGACAAACCTGAGCACTAAACCCGTTATACTCTTTTACACACTTAACACACTACTGATCCTTTGTGATCAGTCAACAGAGTATGTCATCATAATATCCTGGCATGTCCAGGGGTCTGTTGAGTGTGTACTCTCCAGTCCAGCTGGTGAATATTGGAATTTTGACACAATGTCACAACTGCCTTATGTACACAGACAACCCTCTCCTCCTCCCAACAAACTCAGATATATGTGAGAGATGCAACTATATAGACATACAGGAGGCTGAGCTCTCTCGACCCATGACTGGCACAGTCTATCAGGTGGTGAAGGTAACCACACACACCACAAATCCAGTCTCACATAGACCTATAGCGACAGCAATCAAACTACATTATCACACATAAACATACTCTGAGGCTCTAGATAAACTCTGCCTAAGCAGCAGAGACCTCCAGAGCAGACACACAAACAACTGCTACCCCACTACAATACCCACATATCACATAGTTCACAAAGTCAGTGTGCCACACAGTCACTGCCCTTAGGGCTAAACAACACATCTAATACACTTGTAACAGGTGACACTTATTGTCAGACACACTGACATCCCACTCACCAGGCTGAACAAGGGGATGGTCACTTTGAGCTGTCTGTCGGGTGCCAGGATCTGCCACATAACACATGCACTCAGGTCACTCCAAAGCAAGTACAGAAATGGCTCCATCATTGTCCATGCTGGTGCCAATAACCTCAGACGTTCCTCCCTGGACCACAAGACATGATACATAGAGGAACTCTCTGATCATGTAGCTCATGCCAGTATGACCCTGACCTTGTGTAACATCTTACACTCACCAAGAATGATGTCACAGTATACAGAAAAAAACTGATCACTTTTAACAGTTGGCTAACATATTGGTGTCATTCAAAGGGGATACAGTGTCTGTCAGCCTGGGGTGACATGCTCGACATGCCACGTAGCTTCGCTATGGACAGCTTGCACCTGTCACCCTTGGACTTTTGAATACTGGCTAATGCTCTTGCCACCCCCATAGTGCCTTTTTAAGTGAGGCTCAAAAGACAACCCCACCTCCATAGACATTACAGGGTAAAAGAAACTAAGGGTAATGCTGCTCAACACCAGATGTGTTACCCTCAGAATGTGCCCACTCAGGACTCTCCTCAGTATGGAGAATATTGATATCTGTGCAGTAACAGACACCTGATTCAGGCTCCCAAATGCACACCAGCACTACCAGGTTATACTTCATACCATGCTTTCTGACCACAAGACTTGGAACGGACAACACAAATAGGGGGAGTATCCATATAAATCACAGATACACACATCTCTGGGTTAGTAGCACTGGACGAAGCATTGCAGACCATACATATGCAACTAACATTGTGCAAAACTGTCTTTCAGTTTGTAGCCTGCTACAGACCACCCTCTCAAACTCAGGAACCACACTTGGCTTTCCTGGGAACACTGGAGAATATGAAGGTTTCCCCAAACAGCATTATATTGGGTGACTTCAAATACCCAAACATTGATTGGGGATACCACGGAAGCCCCAACACCCTCACCCAACAGTTGCTACTATTTGTAAACTCAAATGCTATGGCACAACCGGTCACCACACCCACAAGAGGGGAAAACATATTAGACCTGATCATCACCAACATGGGGACTCTATGTTCCACACCAGAGGTATACCCCTCATTGGCAAGGTCAGACCATAAATTTACCTCACTGGACATCCATATCCCATCCCCACACCCATCCTAGGTAATCTTGGTGAACTTCTCAAAATCTAACGTCACACTTCTCCAAACCAAGGTGGTAGCCTTCAAAGACACTGGGACAGTGTTAAATACGGCTCAGACCACTGAATCCTTTACAAACGCATTCTATGGACACCTAATGGACCGCATGGATCGTGCTATCCCAAATAACAACAAGACTCACTCCTCTAATGGCAGCGGACCTGTCTGGTGGACCCCAGCCATTAATAAGCTATACAACAAAAGGAGGAGGCTACTACATGATAGAGCACAATCCCAGACAGGGAAGGCATCTGTGATCTGTACTAGCAGAAAGCTACGATCACTCATGAATTCATCTAAGGCCCGCTTCTAATGGACAATTGCACCAGACACTTAGGACAATCACAAGGCCTTCTTTAGTTATGTCAGGAACCTGGGTGGACACTCACTGATATGCTGTGAGTTACTGCATACTGACTAAACATAGCCTGAACCCACAGACATTGCCAACATCCTGGCAAACAGGTTCAGTGCAGATGTCTCCCCCCACATCCCCCCTAAGGAACAACTGTCCATCCCAACAGAGTGTAACCTCCCTGACATCACAAATGAACAGGTGAGTGCTGCCCTCCCCAAAGTAGACAACACAGCATCAATGGGACCAGACGGTGTCCCGGCCTGCGTCTTACATGAGCTTCATGACAAACGTAACCCTCACATTAAGTCACTGTTTAATATCAGAGTTACCACAGGATATGTACCCAAGGAATGGCATACAGCGACAGTGGTCCCGCTCCACAGAGGTGGTACCACAATGGACCCCGGACAACATCGCACTATAAGCCTAACTAGCCTGTTCTGCAAAGCTATGGAGCATATTGTCATGGAACCCATACACATAGACATCGGGAACCTACAGACACTGGGTCCTACACATTTCAACTTTGTTGTGGGCAGATCTTGCCTCTTGAACCTGTTTGTATTCTTTAATCAGTTACCAGGTCCATAGACATACGGAAGGTTGTCCACACAGCCTACCTGGACCTTGCAAAACCCTTCAACACAATACCCCACTCGGCCATTATACATAGGCTCACCAGCGTTGATATTAACACATATCTCACAAGATGGATTGCTAACTGGATCAGGGATAGCAACCACATGGTCAGTATTGCAGGTGCCATGTCTGACTATACACCAGTTACATGTGGCATCCCACAAGGCTCAGTCCGGGGACCTCTCTTGTTCAGTATATATTTGTCTGACGTACAGGCTAACACAGGAGGAATATGGCTGACCATGTTCATAGATGACTGCAAACTGGGTGCCATAATCAACTCTCCAGCTGGCACATGCATACTCAAACAGGGTCTCACAGAGATGAATGACTGGTGCCAGAACCATGGCCTACAGCTAAATGCCATTAGATGCATAGTGATCCCCTTTGGGAATAACAACATGCCCACACATTACCACATAGGTGGTAATCCATTACGTACGGTAGGAGTTGTTAGGGGTTTGGGGACACGACTTGTTCATACTCTTGCCTTTGACAATCACGTTGCCAAAGTGGTTAGACAGACCTTCTATATAGCCCACCTTATCCCATATGGTTTCACATCTAGATCAAGTGAGGTCATTGTGCCCCTATACTCATCACGACCATGCTTGGTTACAATGCCCCATTTGGGATGTACCTTATCCGACACCTGCAGCAACTGTAATGGCCACAAATGTTCCTCAACAAGCAGATCTAGGGACTCACACAGATGCCCTGTGCAGTTTGGATACAGTAACTCCAGCTCTACTCAGTCGCTTACCCCCTACTCAGATGTGATGTGTGCCTGTTGTTTAAGGAAATGTCCAACCCAGAATTAATGGACATGCTCCACCTCAGGATATCCAAATCCCTTGGAGCTACACACTCCAGGGACATAAACCTCAGCACAGATGTTAATAGGACATGCTGGAGGGACAGATTCTTATCCCAGAGGCTCCACTCACTCCGGAATGTAATCCCAGTTTCGCATAGGCAGAGCCACCCACTGACCACCTACAGGAGACATCTTGACAAGTGGATGGGTGATCGTATGTTTACCCCTGGGATATCTTCTGGGTCCCTGCTAAACAGAGGCACAATAGACTAAATGTAAATGGGCTATCTTGTGTGACCTACTATTCACAGGCACAGTGTACTAATCTGACAGGGTTGTGAAAGCCAAACACACTCTGGCTAGGCTTGTATATGCCCTAGGGCAGATAGCCTAGTATCAACCTCTGAACCTATGATAATGTTCGGGATGCACATTGTTTATTGATGATACTGATTGCAGGTTTTTTATCTTCTTTGCTTTCCCACTTTCTATGAACAACTTAGGTATCTGCAGAACATATTTCATTATGACAGGGTTCCACTATATTATATATGTGTCTGTTGTCATATAACTGTGTGCACGGGGCGGATTGCTGAATAGTGAGAGGTTCCTGGGTTAACACATGCAACTGCCGGATATGTGTGGCCCACTGCTGTACTCAGACATGGCCTAAGTGTGTGGGCATGCCCAGTTCGGACTTTCAGTGTTTTGCTGCCTGACATTTGTCTCATTTATTCAAGTGTGTCAGCATGCCCAGTGTGACCTTTCAGTATGTTGCTGTCTGAGATCCACTACATTTGTTGATGTGTGTGAACATAACCAATATTAACATTTATACTGTGTGTGATGAGAGTCAGGTTCTATTCTTACTGCAGGACTCACCTTTGTGTCATAACTCGACAGGGATTATGTTGTGCCTGCAGGGTTTCCATGAGATACTTTGCATAGACTTATCAACATTTCTTCACACAGGCTGACCACCGCAATGCTGTCATGGTTTAGTGGTTCAGTACTAATACTATAGTGCACAGTATCCTGGGTTTGAGGCCCGTCACTGCTTTATATTTTCATACTGAGCAGACCAGACTGCTTAAGGGCCAGTAGAGCAAATATAAGCATGATGGCTTTTGTTCAGATATGCCCTACTTAGACCAAGCCTGTCCGACATTGCTCAACATTAACCAACATTGCTGAACGTTGCCCAATATTACTCAACATTGACCACAGTTGTGCTAGTTGGTGTGTGTTTACATATACTACATGGTGGTAAATGCTGTTTAATACTGCTTTATATTGCTTGTCAAATGGCAATCATGCCTCAGGTGGGGCTGCAGGGCTGCATATGTTGGATGCACATACTACACTCCCTATACATGTTTGAAAACAGGTAGTGTCAAGTTAGGCATCCCTTTTACTATATGTGCAAGTCAGAGAGAGGTATCATTTCCAGAGTTCCTACTGAGCCAGTGTATGTGCTATGTGTTGCTCCTTTGCCCAGGCCAAAGCATACTGGGCACACCTCCTTCTGCCTACTGGGGCAGGCTCAGGTTGTTCCTCCTCCGAGTCACACTCTATCTGTGATGGCCTTGGCAATGTTGGGGGGCTGTTGGCCCGTGCCTATGCTGGTCCTGCTGCAGCTGTTTTCGCAGGATCATATTATGTAGCATAGCACATACCATGACAATTTGGGTACATGTAGTTGGCGAGTACTGCAAGGCTCCACCAGATGTGTCCAGGCACCGGAACCGTGACTTGAGCAGGCCAAACACACGCTCGATTACATTTCGTGTTTGTGCGTGTGCCTCATTATGGCGCTCCTGTTCAGGTGTGTGTGCATTTCTGATGGGTGTCATCAGCCACGGCACCAGTGCATAGCCACCATTCCCCACTAGGTGACCATGTGGGATGTCCCCATTGGCAAATGTCTGGTACAGCTGCGTCAGATGCCAGATATGGGGATCATGGTAGCTTCCAGGGCAGCCAGCACACACATTCAGTATTATGCCCTGGGCATCACACAAGACCTGGCAGTTGATGGAGGGGAAGCCCTTGCAGTTGAGGTAGACCCTACCCCGCTCACCGGCTGGTGCTTTGATGCATATGTGCGTGCAGTCTATTGCACCCACTACCTCAGGGTATTCCGCTATTTGCTGGAAGAGGTGCATATTGCTGGCTAATACCTCATGGGAACTGGGGAAATATACATGATCACCGACATGTGCTGACATGGCAACCAGGAACTGGTGCAGTACCCTGGATGCTGATGCCTGGATATCCCCATCATATCACCAGTCGGTCTCTGGAAGGTACCTGTTGCTAATATTCTTAGGCCAACACATACCTTGGTTTCCACTGGGATGGGTTCCCCTCTGTTGGTTCTGTGTGTGAGGCGTGGCCTTCACAGCTCAACAATTTGCTGCAAGAGGTCTCTGTCCACTCTATAGCGCTCCACTATCTCCAGCTCATGTAGCCCCTGGTAGGTTACCCTGGGCCTGTACACTCTTCTCCGTCTCCCCACTGTGGGTTGTACAGCAGCATTTGCATTGTCACCACCCTCAACATGTTGCATATGTCGCCTTATAACAGCAATGGCAGCCCCTAACACTTCTTTGTCTCAGTAAAGCTTTTTCAGTTTTCACTTCTATTAGCTTACTGCAGTGTTGCAGTGTCTCTTGAGAGAAACATAATGGAATGTTGTTTACAGAGTTTTAAGTGCTGGGCTGGGCTGGGCTAGTGTACTGCCTGTGTAATTGCCTGAGTCTGATTGTTTTCACCTGCTAGCTCTGCTAGTACTCCCTGGTAACTTCCTACTATTTGTTGTGCTTCCTTTTTCCTTTCTGTTTCCTCAGGGGGGCAGAGCTGCGCAAACACGTGCACACTAGCTCATATGTGCGCACACATGCTTACACTGACTAAAACTTGCTTATTCTTGTTAAAACGCATGCACACTGGTGCAAACGCGCTTACAACTCTTTAAACAGCCTTATACATGCTTACTCTGGCTTAAATGCATGCAGTCACGCTTACACGCGTGCACACAGTCTTACTCGGGTTTATAGGTGCGCACCCGCACGCATACACGCTCAGCAAGAAACTTTAGTGTTATCCACGGCATACACCTTCAATTTCTTGCCTTTACCTAGCCTATCTGTTGACACACCTCTTTCAATGATGTGTAAATGACAGCTGACACATGCCACTCTGCTCCAACGAGCTTCACTTCTTTCATACATACCCCCCTCGTGATGTCACCTATCTTCTACTCTGTTACTCCCCTTATCCTACTCCTACACTACACTGACTGTGCTCATTTGCTATGTAAACTTGCGATTCACTATCCTAACCCTCATTTGCATAGGATTGCCTACTAATGCTTTGTTACATCTCTTAGACTGAGCTTCCCCCTTCGCAACCTCTACTCGGTGGCCATGTTGTCTTCAGCCTGCCATTCCCTTGCATTGTAAATTCATATTAGCAATAAAATCCACATTTGTGGATCTTAATTATTGATTTTCTGTTTTTTAGGGTGCAACGCATTTGCGCGGCGCTGCGCTAAGCTTAAACCCCGGAGATCGGGATGAAAAAAAAAAGTTATTTTATTTTTATTTTGCATCACTAAACATTGCCGATGGCTGTATTTTTGGCCATTGGCATGCTTCCTCATGTAAATGCATCCTTTTTTTGGAGCTGTCACAGCTCCGTTTTGCTATTTGCAGAACCGTACTCAGTTGTCAACTGAGTACATTTCTGCAAATAACACTACTCCTAGTCAGACAGGTTCGGGTTTCCTGGATCGCAAATTTATCTCATTTGCATAGCTTTTGCCTGCAATTGAGGTAATTTGCATATCCAAGCCCTGTCCATGTAGGACTCGTTTTGAGAGCTCTGTTGCATGCCCCTACCAGCTGTTCCTGGATTGCTCGGTGGACATGTTGGCTGCATGGAGTCTTACTCTACTCTTAGACTCCATGCAAGCCTTCGTGAATCCGGCCTATAGTGATGGTTCATGCTAAATTCTCTGAGTTCTCCCATGTAAAATATATCAAAGAAGCAAATTATTGAAGTAAAGCACTTCATTGATAATAAATATTTTTGCAGGGGTTGAACCTGAATGTGCCTCATACATGGGGACAGCAGCCACCACACATCTAACAACTTAAATATACCAGCTCCAACTTTGTAGAATATTGGAGAAAAAGGTGCAGAAGACAGCAGAACTCCACAAATACTACTCCACAAAGGATTTTTATTTATTGCTTTCATCTTAATAAGTGCCTGACTTCTTTGAACTCAAGAAAGTCATCTGAAGGTCCACCCCAGGATTCCAAGTCCACATGATCAATGGCACAAAATTTAAACTAATTTAAGCGAATTAAAGTGGCAGATTAAAACTAATGCTTGTGAACTACCAAGGTTGAATGATAGGATGTCTTTAACCCCATTATTGAAGTTAAACTTGATTTTATCAAAATTATTTTTAAGGTATGATTTATGGTTTGTATGTTATAACCTATTTTATATATGTTTTAAATGGCTGATACATACTTTGGTATATGTAATTCAAGACTTTGTGCTTTTATGTAGGACAATATGGGAAGGGATTGTTGTTGTTGTTGTTTGACCATTCAGAGGTCAGGAGTGTGTATATGAAGTTTTGTATTTGATGTTTTATTCATTCTGAAGAAGTCTGAAATTTATTAAGATGAAAGTGCTAAATAAAATCATTTGTGGTGTAGTACTTGTGGAGTTCTGCTGTCTTCTGCACCTTTTTATAAGTTTGGTTGTATTTCCGTAGAATATTGGAGAAAAGAGAAATCGATGACCTTGGGCAAATACCTGACTTCCAGTAACTCTTTCCAAACTACACTGAATTTAGTCATTTTAATTTGAACAAATTACATGCAAGCAGAGTACATTTCTATGTCCCTTGGGTGACTCATATATATGTAAATGGGGGAAACAAATATGGTTGAATCTAGGTTTGGTTAACATCTGTTTAGACAGCAGAATTTAGTAGACTTAGCAGATGGCTGACAGGTGTGAAAGATCTCACAATTCTCAGTCTGGCTTCTTTCTCAGATATTGTAAGATCTTGGAGTTAGCATATATAAGTAGCATACAAAAATGTTTTAATACTGTTTTTTTTTTTTAATTTTGAATGAGCTGAAGTTTGTGCTTGATGCGTCTACTGATTTGTTGACATTTGAGTTTGTTGATACTATGCACATCTACAACTGGATCTATCAATTTGATTATTTTCAGCAAACCTATTTTATATACTTGTACATACATATATAAAATGTATGAGTGAGTCTACGACAAGGGCTCAAACTGTGAGCACAACACTGAAAAAATAATGGCATCTAAAAGACTAAAAAAAAGACATAAAAGTCCCACCTGCACACCCAGCACCCTCTGCTACTTATATAAAGCAACCTGAGATCCCACTAAAGTAGATAAATGGCAAAATTCTGTCATCACTGTACCTAGATCGTGAATCAGTGAGTGAGTATGTATACACACGCACAAACACACACACACACACACACACACACATATATATATATATATATATATATATATATATATATATATATATGGGTCTACTTCAAATAATCAAAGCTAACAATATCTAATCCCAATTCATCAAGACGACTTTGCCAAAACTGCAAAACATCTAAAGTACAAAACATCAAACCTCAGAACATCAAATAGAAGTTACTGACATGTAGTCAGCAGAAGCAGTGTTAACAAACCTGTAAATGTGCTTTTTTTCATGCTAGTGTGATCTCAGAGCTGGTATATTTAAGGTACAGGGTGTGGAGGACTAGGGGTTGCAGAGGGGCTTGGCCCCCTACAAATACAGTGTTATATAGTTATTATTGTGTTTTAATTATTTATTGGAGTTTTGTTCCTTTAAGGTTGTAGAATAACAGATGTGTTGTACCTTTAAGAAGCATTTCTAAGACCTGAGCGTGCAATATAAATATCAGGCATGTTTTAACTTCAGTACCATTTTGTGAGTACAGCCAGAGTGTAAACATCTATGTATGAGCAAGCTAGTTTATATACATGTTTATGTTTGTATATAATAAAGTTGATTGAATAGAAACCACAATGTTCGTCTACTTCATCCTGACTAGACAAGCAAAATGGTGTCAGAGCAGTAAATCCGGAGACTGCTTTTCAGAGTCATGAGGTGCAGGGTTAACAGTGAAGGCAAACTAAGTAAAATGAGAGCAAAAAAAGGCCAGAAATAAACTAAAGTAATGAATACTTGCACAAACGATTTATTTTATAAAAAAGATAAAATGGAGCATTACAAGGGCAATACAAAATGCATTACTAAGCAAACAAATAGCACAAAAACATTTATTAACCAAACAAAAATCCTAAAAAGTTTATTAATTAAGCAAAATGTTTGAAATTAAGAGATTTGATAAAATAAGCATCAGAAAAGCACATAAAGGGTTTAGAATTACGTCAGACTTGTTTAATGTAAAACGAGCATGTTTAGAGTTAAAACAAGCACAAGGAAATATAATGAGCATGAAAAGAGATTTAAATGAACAAAACAAATATAATAAAGGGCAAAAGGGCATATTAAGCATAAACATAGCAAGACGACTGCATGTTTTTTGACAAATTACTGTGTTTTGGCATAAACTACTACTTCACATGGACTGGAGCTCTGAATAGCATAACTAGAGTTATTCAAAGTATATCAAAGTGTGCAGAAGTAAAGTGTGTGTTTATTATTGTGCATTTTTCCTGAAGAGCTGTGTGCAAGATGCCACTAGTTTGTAAAGTGCAGTCAGATACAACCATTTCAAAAGGTCTCATGCTGGATGTGTCTATTCATAAAGTGCCACCATTACAGAGTGTTTCTTGCAATATACAGAGTTGTTTAGCAACATACAGCCATTTGGGGGAAATTTCAGTGTGATGTGTACTGTCTATTTGCAAAGTGCAATTACTTTGAAATATGTCTTACTCTGAGCTTTTTCTGACCAGTTTATTCACACAGTGCAGTTATTTTAAATGTTTCTTAAAATGATGATAAGTGACTTTTACAGTATGGTGCTTTCAAGAGTATTACAGTGCCCAGGAAACGTATTTCTCAAAGTTCAGTTATACAGAGGCTAGTTGTGTTATTGGTCATAGTTACAAGTACTGGCATACATTTCAGGCATATGTACATATGTGTGTGTGTTCATGCATACTGGCAAACGTTTTCACTGAGATGTATTAACATAGCAGACAGCTTTTTCAAACGACCATCACTTGTATTTGATCAGAATCATACAGATAATTGGAGAATATTTGAGCAAGAGTATGATATATTAATACAAACAGCTTATTCTGATAAAGATGCATGCACTAGGGCATTCATTTTGCTAAATCTAGCAGGGTCAGATTGAAAGGGAGCATTCATTTGTATATGCACCAGCAGTTTATGAAGGTGAAGTGGCAAATCAGTATATTGTTGGGCAGGCTGAATCAAGAGAAGAATCTGAGTGTTTGAAGTGCAAATTTAGAGAAATGTGCAACCCCCAGACTAATGTTGCATTAAAGAGGCATTTGTTTTACACAAGAGATCAAAAGCAAGGAGAAACGTTTGCAGCTTATATTACTGACCTGAGAAATAAAGCTAAGATGTGTAAGTTTGGTGACTTAAAAGATGAGTGAATAAGGGACAGGCTCATGTGTGGTATTAATAGTGCCGCTGTGAGAAAGATTTGGCTTCATGACAGTGATTTAACACTGAGTGAAGCTATTGAGATTTGTTAAATTCATAAAGTTACAGAAAGGCACACAAATATGCTTGCAAGTGATAAGAGCATGGTTTCAGCAGGCTCCAGAGCAAATGTAGACAGTGTGCAACATGTGTCAGGCAGAAACAGGCCTAAGAA
The DNA here is from genome assembly GCF_019279795.1 of Protopterus annectens. Taxonomy (NCBI): domain Eukaryota; kingdom Metazoa; phylum Chordata; order Ceratodontiformes; family Protopteridae; genus Protopterus; species Protopterus annectens. The sequence continues at coordinate 1,370,362,503 of NC_056743.1, forward strand.
CAAGGCAGCTGCTGCCCTGTGGGTTTTCCGAGGAGTTCACAGAACCTTTCAGCACGTTCTAAAACAAGTTCAGTTAAAGGGGTACGCTTAGTGCCATACAAGAGTGAATCAGCAAAACCAAAGTCAAACTTTATTGTTGACTGTCGCAATTGTGGTGCCAACCATGAGTCTAAATGACAAAAGTGCTTAGCATTTGGTCAGCAATGCCATACATGTAAGAAATGGAACCATTTTCAAATATTTTGCAAATCAAGTAAGCCTCACACTGTTATAAAGAAGGGTCATTCAAAAAAGCAATTTGATCAAGTTGAACTGCAACAGTCTGCTTTCTGTGTAGATGGTGTATCAGTAATTGGTGAAAAGGTTGATGAAGTAGATTTATTGGCAAAGAATGAAGTATTTTGTACTCTCCAGATCAATGGGAAATCCACTGAGCTCAAAGCAGACATTGGTTCAAAGTGTAATGTTAAGTCTGCAAATACTTTTGCTAAGGAGAGAGCTGGTGAACAACTAAATTTGGCCAGTTGTGCAAAACTTTTTGCTTATGGAGGTGAAGAAATTCAAACGGAAGGCTCAGTAGTGCTTTCATGTTATGTGACCAAGAACTGTTATAGCTTATTATTCTATGTAGGCCGAAGACCTGTGCAGTCATTACTGAGTCTCAGAGACAGTCTGAGTATAAATCTGGTTTCTTTTACCAAAGAAGTTCATCAGATAAGCACATGTCTTAGTTCCAGCTTCACTAGCACTATTTTTTTCATAGTATGCTGATGTTTTCGATGACAAGTTGGGCAAACTTCCAGTTGTGTATTCTATGAAGTTAGACCCAGAGGTCAGTCCAGGACTCAGACCAGCAAGAAAAGTTCTGATAACTATGCAGCATAAAGTCAAAGCTTAGATGGACAAAAAGGTGCAGCAAGGTGTAATTTGTCCTGCTACAGAACCTATTGAATGGGTGTTGTTCATGGTAGCAGGTCACAAAAAAGGCTCAGATAAAATCAGAATATGCATTCACCCAACAGAGTTGAACAAAGTATTAAACAGACCGCATCACCCTATGTGTACAGTTGAAGAAGTTGCAGCTCTAATACCGAATGCCACTGTTTTTTCTGTTTTAGAAGCAGAAAGATCATTTTGGTAAGTGATGCTTGATCGCAAATCTTCATTACTGACTACATTCTGTACCCCATTTGGAAAATACAGATTTCTTAGGATGCCATTTGGAAAAAATTCTGCAAGTGAAGTCTTTCAGCATGCAATGGACCAAATTTTTTCAGGTTATCCTAGTGCCATAATAGTAGATGATTTATTAGTCAGAGGCAATGGTGAAGCAGAGGATGACAGAAATCTTAAGAGAGTTCTAGACACAGCCAAACACCAGCGGCCAGCAAAATGCAATACAATGACACTGAAATAAGATTCCAAATTGTGATTTATTTCATATAATGGTAGTAAATACTTCCAAACCAGTTTCGGCTGTCAAGCCTTCATCAGTGGGTAAATTTTCCCCTGTATTAAGAATGTTGGGTATTTATACATATCCCCAAACAATGGAAAACATGGTACAGCCCAATCAAATGGTTAAAGTGCATTTTTATGTTTCAAACAGAAATGCAGGTTCAAACATGGTATTTAATACATCAAATCAGTAATATTTGTGTAATGGTAAAACCAAAAGAGTGAATAGTAAGAAAAAAATAAAAATATAAAATAAGTTTGGAAGAAGCAAATGATATCAAGTTGTGTGTATGAAGAAAAATAAAAATAATGCTCTAGAGTGCATCATGTTTGTTATATTCAGTTTGGCTAAGGGATATCTTCTGTATGTCTGATACATTACTATCTTAGTCAGAGAACTTATTAAGTGGATTTGGTTAGTTAGTTAATTATACACATGTTTTCTGATATATATATATATATATTGGTATATCTTAATATATAATATGTGAGCATGTCATATAAGGAGACAAACGTCCTATCCAATTCACTAGTATTAATAAAATCTAGAGTTCTCACATATACCAATGGAGTATCCTGTTTTGTAATATGTTAATACAGATGACATGCCTCATCATATCACATGACTACATACATATTTGTGTATCTATAAGAATTGTAAACAAACAAATAGACTAGCTCACAGTAGCAATCAGCTAGTCAATAGATCAAAATGTTTATACACAGTCTGAAAACTGTTAGCAAATGATTGTAAAATCATATATATGTATAACAATAGACACATTTATTACAATATGTATGTGTGTATGTATATATATTCCTGCATCATATATATATATGTGCATGATTTAAAAGGACATATCTTCTATCTGATTACTCAATATATTTCAACAGAAGACATTCTCTACTTAGACCTGATATATTTACACATATACAACTACACTTTTCCTAGTGAAGGCCAACGGAAAAAAAATCATAATTACTACTAGCCAATAAGTTCTTGTAATACACATAATATCTTTGAGCTATTTACAAGTGATCATTAAGACCAGGGGGAAAGAGTCCCCCGAGATTGATAATCCAGTATTTCTCTTTGTGGTTTAAGATGGTGTGCCAACCTTGTTGGTTACTTCTATCCCCTGTGATTTTGTCAATAACCATGAACATAAAGTTTGCAGTAGTGTGTTTAGTAGTGCGTCTATATAAAGCATTGGTTTCTTTTTTGTTCCTGATATCACTTTTGTGTTCAGTCATTCTTGTTCTAAGTGAGCGAGAAGTCTGGCCTATATAGAAAGCTTTGCATTGGCAAGTGGCTAGATAAATGATTGAATTGCTGCTACAATTTCCAAATACTCTGGATTTATACACTCTATCAGTGTTTGCGCTGGTAAACTCTTTCAATTTACTTACATGTAAGCAAGAGCTACAATGACCACAAGGGAAGGTGCCCAAGAGTTTGTCTCCAGTCATAGTCGTTTGTTGATATATAGCACCCCCACTCTCCTTGTGCTTATAATGTGAAAAGAGACCTCCCAATGTTTTTCCACGTCTAAATGAAAACATACATTTAGGGCCTAATAGTTTTCTTAATTCGTCATTGGCCAATAGTATGTTCCAATGGCTATTCAAAACATTCCTAATAACATTGTGATTCCTTCCATATGTGGTCACAAACCTAAGAGTGGATTTTTCCCTGGTAGTTGTTCATTCTTTATATTGTAACAAGGTGTATCTATCTTGGATTGTGGCCCATTCACTTGCTCTATGTATATCTGATTCTCTATATCCCCTGTCTCTAAATCTGTGGTAAGGATCTGTTCTGACTTGTTCAAAGTCTTGTTCAGATGAACTAATGCATTTAATTTGCATAAATTGGGATTTTGGTATATTCCGGATGGTGTGGTTAGGATGCATACTTGATGCATGGAGCAGAGTGTTGTATTGTGGATATTTCCGGTATGTCTTGGTACTCAAAGTATGATCAATATTCCTGTATACTGTGACATCCAAAAAATCAATGGTATCATGATTCCAAGTTACAGTAAACTCAATGCCCCATATGTTTTCATTCAGATATTCTACAAACTCTTGTAGATATGTCTGATCTGCCCTCCACACTATCCAGCAATCATCCAGGTATCTACGCCAGATGTCAATCTCCACCATGTATAGATTATGGAGGGAATCATAGATCATGCATTCTTCACAAAAGGCCATAAATAAATCCACATATATGGGAGCAAAAGATGCTCCCATGGCAGTACCTTGTAGTTGCCAAAAACACTCACCATGAAAGTAGAAGACATTCTTGTTTAGGACATGTTCTGCCATGCATACCAATAATGTATTGAATCCAGGTGGGTATAGTGCTGAATGTTCCAGCCAATACTGTAAAGCTTGCAATCCAGCCCAATGAAGTATGCTGGTATATAAGGATTTCACATCCAGTGTGCACATTAACCACCCTGCCTCCAGTTGTGTGTCCTGTATAATTTGAAGGAAGTGAGTAGTATCCTGAAGTCTAGCTCTTACTGAGGTAAGCAGGGGTTTTAAATAGTGTGTAAGGATGGTGGAAAGAGGTTCAGTTAGAGAACCTATACCGGACACAATTGGTCTCTCCGGTGGTTTAGAAAGCTATTTATGAATCTTAGGAAGAAGGTAAAGTATTTGTTTTTGAGGATCAGTAACTGTCAGATATTTTACATTATTCTTGGTAATGATACCTTCCTCCTCTGCTTGATTTAGGAAGGTATCAATTTCCTTCTTAAATACAGTAGTAGGGTCAATAGACATATGCATATAACATCTAGTGTTGGCCAGTTGACTTTTACCCTCATTCAAATAATACCCCATATTCATAACTACCACTGCACCTCCCTTATCAGCTGGCAGAATCACAAAGTTGTGATTGTGCCTAAGTTCATCCAAAGCAACCCTTTCAGATGGAGAAATGTTTTGTCCCACAATACAAGATTCCCTATGTGGGAAATGTAGATCTCTAAGAACTGACAGCAGAAATATCGACACATGTTTGTTCATAGGAGGTTGAAAATCTGATTTGAGAAATCTAAAGTCCTCAGATCTTTGAGAGGTTTTATCTGTAAAGAATAACTTTAAGTTAAGGTTACAACAAAAGGATAATACATCATTAGCTGTATTATATTCATCAGAAAAGAAATCAGGTATAAAACCAAGGCCTTTATTAAAAAGTTGTTCTTGTTCACTTGTAAGTCTTACATCCGATAAATTCAACACATTTTGATAATTGTGACCAGTTATTTCAACAGTGTTTGTATCAACCCTTCTACAGAGTTCGTTCTGGTGCCCATGCTTGTGTTTGCGGCCTCCCCGTCGCCTTTTCCTATGTCTAAAGGGTGTGAAGCATTAGACTTCTTGCAGGTAGGTGACTCACGATAGCTGCTACTATCATTGTCTGTATAGGAGGATTCCTCCCTTGAGGTGCTAATAACAGACCTGTCATTGGTCTTGAAAATCGATCTGGGTCTCTTTCTAGGCCTGTTGTTTGCTATCCCCTGATTGGTGTCCGTGAATCTAACTGATCTAGATGTTTCAAATGGATGACTCCTTTGATAATCAGTGATGTCCCTATTAAATTTCCAAATTTTCATTTTTTTTGTTTGTTTCTCATAAGTGGCAAATTCTTTCGAAAGTTTGGTTACTGAAGTTGCATAAATGGGTAGGGACTCATATTGTTTACATTCCTCACAATAGGTTTTCACCTCAGTTAGGTGAATATCTACCATTCTTTCATAGTATGATGCAAGTATCTTCACAAACATCATAGATGCCTGCTGTAATGCTAGGTTCCATTATTTGGTTAGTCTGTCCTCTGACCTGCCAACTAGAGGTTGTAAACGAATTCTCAGGCCTCTTGGGGTTATTTCTCTGTTGATGTATGCTCAGAATAATCTTAAATGCCAGATATTTGCTTTTAATTTTTTTAGACCTTTACTTAATTTGTTAAAAGCCATATCACAACCATTAGAGGGATATATTATCGAGCCATTCTGATTACTGCCTGGTATGCTATCTATTCCAAAGATTCCAATGTCATCCCGATCGGCACATAATCCATGAATAATGTTCTCCAGATCCATATCTATTTGTTTAAAGAGCAAAGAGTGGTTGTGAATTTTGAAATACTTCGAATGGAAAGGTTGTAATCGAGATACTATAAGAATTGGCCCTTAATGAACATCCAAATCACTTAATCTGTATTGAAAGTACTGCTAATAGGTCCACCATGAAATCAAAGGAGCATACTTGTGTTACTAAGGAATTCAATAAATTCTCAATCTAATCCAGACACCAATCTGAAAATAGCAACACCATAAGATGACCTGTAATAGGAGGAGTCCAAATATGATTTTCTATATACCATTAAATTGTATAATTAGTCCAATAAGATCCAAGTAGGTATATCAAAATCTTGTTTCCCTCTTATAGGACTAAATTGATGAATAACTGTTTGTAAGGACCCAAATCATGAAATGTATTATTCAACGCCCCTGTTCTATCAGTTAGAAACACATTTCCAATACTTAAAAATTTTTTGTGTTAGCATCTAAGCCCTATTTTTGAACATAGCTTCTTAACAACTTCAATGTATAATCCAGTTATAAATGCAGCTTAAGAATTGATCATCTATGAAAAATATTGTTTCAATCCAATAATGCGAATCCAAAATTGTTATTCCAAAGGACTATACACAATATAGAGAGGAACTACAAATCCCTCTATCTATATACAGTTACAAAAAGTATGATTCATTCAATAGAGTCCAATGGAGGTATCAAATTCTAAATTTCCTCATGTGAGACAAAACATTTTTTGATATACAAATACATATGTTAAACATGAACTGTAGATATTCTTGTTCAGATCAATATTCTGTCAGAAGTAGAGACATCTCAATAACCTGAGTAGTCACTATCTGGTCCTTGGTTCTAGGCATATTTGTTTTCTACCCAAGTGTGAGAAGTTATAAGGCACCTAATTATAGATCCAAACCCCTTTATAAAATATAGTTCGAATGCAATATTTTCAAATTGGTAATCATCTAACTATCTTTTATAAGGCTTATAAAAAGTCCTATTTCTAATAATGTAGTGTTGTTACTTCCTGATAAAGTGTCATATATGATAATCCGATCATAAAGTGAGTTATCTATAAAGGGGAAGCAAATAGTCTGTGTTCATGTCCCTCAAGATATCTCACAGGGCTGTTAATTTCTTCTGTATATAACAAAAAAATGACCTATAGTTATTTACCATGGACTTCAGAACCAACATATAATACAAGATCATTCATGTAATATATAATTGTCATGTAGAATGTAAAACATTTCTTTTTTTGATTATTTTCCTGTACGACTCCAACTAGGACATATAGTATCTAATATGTCCTATAATTTCCCCTTGTATAGTGTTTAATATACCTGAAGTATATATACATCAGTATCTTGCTATATTCAATTCACATATATCCCTAACTTAAGAATGATTATCTATGCATAGCGTAAATTTGTCCAGTTTGTAAAGTAGTTGGTTCATAATCCTAATAATATTACTCTCCCATTATTAAGCACAAGCCCATACTTAAGGCATCAGGTCTGGTATCACTGCCAGAACCAAATAGTCTAGATATAAAGTATATTACCGACTAGAAATCACTAAACCACAAACATTTGTCCACTATTCCTAATAGAAATAATTCCAAGTGTTAACCCAATACTCCTGTGTGTTGTGTATAGGAAAAAGACATTTATCACCTATACAAATTTCTAAGGTGATTGTTAGTATAGTATGAGCCGGATTCATACACAGTTGTATCAATATGTACACTATGTAATACAAACGATGGTCTGTTGTTGTTTTCCCTTAACTTTCACAATCCCAATCTGCATTGACCATTCATATAGTATCTGTCATTCATGTACAAATAAAAATATGACATTTCTAATCATTTTGCACAACGCATATGACTTATACAAGTATAGCAAAAATACCTGCCCCTATATATATATATATATATATATATATATATATATATATATATATATATATTTATTTTTTTTTTAAATACACAAAACTGAACACTACTGATGAATCTATACATTTATAATGTTACATATCCAATATATTTTGTTTCAAAAGTCACTGATAGTTCAGCATTCCTTGTAGCTTGGGTATATGAAAAATGATTCAAAACCGACCAACAGTCATAGCCCAATTGTGTTCATAAGGCCATATAATCCCTTGATAAGACTTTTTGCTTGCACACCTGGATCCGTAATCCAATGATGTTACAATTCCCATATTTGTAGCCCAGGATGGTGCAAAGACCGTCACCAACAGTTGTCAAAAAAAGACTTATGTTATCGAAAAAATAAAGTACAGTACCTTGAAATATATAGTAGCAGTATTAGTGAAAAGAGTATGCGTAGCTATTCGCAATCCCCTTAACATGCAGACATGAGTCTTATAGTCCAAATAGTTGTTCTCATCAAAACGACAGTGTTCATGGACAGAATAATTAAAATCAAGCTGGTCAGTAAATAATAACGAGCTCTCTAGGTGCTGCCATACCAAAAAACGCCAGTAGATTTCAGCATAGGCCTCCCCCAAACACCGAAAATCTTACATCCAAGAGATCTGGAATTTCGATTGTAAAACCAGAAGGAAAGTTTCCCAAAACACAAGAAGTGCAAAATTCAATAATCCACTGTTCCAGAGGTTCAAAAATACGAAAAACAGGGGTTACCAAAAATCCCCCTATACGGACAATATAGTGTCAGTATCGCGAGCCAACAACAAAGCCACCTAACAGTAATCCGAACAAAATGCTTCACAAGTAAGGTTTGCCCGGCCAAACCATAAACAGCCAAACACCAGCGGCCAGCAAAATGCAATACAATGACACTGAAGTCTGAAATAAGATTCCAAACTGTGATTTATTTTATATAATGGTAGTAAATACTTCCAAACCGGTTTCGGCTGTCAAGCCTTTATCAGTGGGTAAATTTTCCCCTCTATTAAGAATGATGGGTAATTATACATATCCCCAACCAATGGAAAACATGGTACAGTCCAACCAAATGGCTAAAGTGCATTTTTATGTTTCAAACAGAAATGCAGGTTCAAACATGGTATTTAATACATCAAATCAGTAATATTTGTGTAATGGTGAAACCAAAAGAGTGAACAATAAGAAAAAAATAAAAATATAAAATAAGTTTGGAAGAAGCAAATGATATCAAGTTGTGTGTATGAAGAAAAATAAAAATAATGCTCTAGAGTGCATCATGTTTGTTATATTCAGTTTGGCTAAGGGATATCTTCTGTATGTCTGATACATTACTATCTTAGTCAGGGAACTTATTAAGTGGATTTGGTTAGTTAGTTAATTATGCACGTTTTCTGATATATACATATATATATATATATATATATATATATATATATATATATATATATATAGATATATATATTTGTATATCTTAATATATAATATGTGAGCATGTCATATAAGGAGACAAACGTCCTATCCAATTCTCTAGTATTAATAAAATCTAGAGTTCTCACATATACCAATGGAGTATCCTATTTTGTAAGATGTTAATACAGATGACATGCTTCATAATATTGCACAACTACACACATATTTGTGTATCTATAAGAATTGTAAACAAACAAATAGACTAGCTCACAGTAGCAATCAGCTAGTCAATAGATCAAAATATTTATACACAGTCTGAAAACTGTTAGCAAATGATTGTAAAATCATATATATGTATAACAATAGATACATTTATTACAATATGTATGTGTGTATGTATATATATTCCTGTATCATATATTTATATATATATATATATATATATATATATATATATATATATATATGCGCATGATTTAAAAGGACATATCTTCTATCTGATTACTCAATATATTTCAACAGAAGACATTCTCTACTTAGACATTATATATTCACACATATACAACTACACCTTTCCTAGTGAAGGCCAACAGAAAAAAATCATAATTACTACTAGCCAATAAGTTCTTGTAATACACATAACATCTCTGAGCTATTTACAAGTGATCATTAAGACCAGGGGGAAAGAGTCCCCCGAGATTGATAATCCAGTATTTCTCTTTGTGGTTTAAGATGGTGTGCCAACCTTGTTGGTTACTTCTATCCCCTGTGATTTTGTCAATAACCATGAACATAAAGTTTGCAGTAGTGTGTTTAGTAGTGTGTATATATAAAGCATTGGTTTCTTTTTTGTTCCTGATATCACTTTTGTGTTCAGTCATTCTTGTTCTAAGTGAGCGAGAAGTCTGGCCTATATAGAAAGCTTTGCATTGGCAAGTGGCTAGATAAATGATCGAATTGCTGCTACAAATTTCAAATACTCTGGATTTATACACTCAATCAGTGTTTGCGCTGGTAAACTCTTTCAATTTACTTACATGTAAGCAAGAGCTACAATGACCAGAAGGGAAGGTGTCCAAGAGTTTGTCTCCAGTCATAGTCGTTTGTTGATATATAGCACCCCCACTGTCCTTGTGCTTATAATGTGAAACCTCCCAATGTTTTTCCACGTCTAAATTAAAACGTATATTTAGGGCCTAATAGTTTTCTTAATTCAACATTGGCCAATAGTATGTTCCAATGGCTATTCAAAATGTTCGCAATAACATTGTGATTCCTTCCATATGTGGTCACAAACCTAAGAGTGGATTTTTCCCTGGTAGTTGTTCGTTTTTTATATTGCAACAAGGTGTTTCTATCTTGGATGGTGGCCCATTCACTTCTCTATGTATATCTGATTCTCTATATCCCCTGTCTCTAAATCTGTGGTAAAGATCTATTCTGGCTTTTTCAAAGTCTTGTTCAGATGAACTAATGCGTTTAATACGCATAAATTGGGATTTTGGTATATTCCGGATGGTGTGGTTAGGATGCATACTTGATGCATGGAGCAGAGTATTGTATTGTGGATATTTCCAATACGTCTTGGTACTCAAAGTATGTTCAATATTACTGTATACTGGTATCATGATTTCAAGTTACAGTAAACTCCCCCATATGTTTTCATTCAGGTATTCTACAAACTCTTGTAGATATGTCTGATCTGCCCTCCACACTATCCAGCATTCATCCAGGTATCTATGCCAGATGTCAATCTCCACCATGTATAGATTATGGAGGGGATCATAGATCATGCATTCTTCAAAAAAGGCCATAAATAAATCTGCATATATGGGAGCAAAAGATGCTCCAATGGCAGTACCGTGTAGTTGCCAAAAACACTCCCCATGAAAGTAGAAGACATTCTTGTTTAGGACATGTTCTGCCATGCATACCAATAATGTATTGAATCCAGGTGAGTATAGTGCTGAATGTTCCAGCCAATACTGTAAAGCTTGCAATCCAGCCCAATGAGGTATGCTGGCATATAAGGAATTCACATCCAGTGTGCACATTAACCACCCTGGCTCCAGTTGTGTGTCCTGTATAATTTGAAGGAAGTGAGTAGTATCCTGAAGTCTAGCTCTTACTGAGGTAAGCAGGGGTTTTAAATAGTGTGTAAGGAAGGCCGAAAGAGGTTCAGTTAGAGAACTTATACCGGAAACAATTGGTCTCCCTGATGGTTTAGAAAGGGATAAATTGGTCTTGAGAATCAATCTGGGTCTCTTCCTAGGCCTGTTGTTTGCTATCTCCTGATTGGTGTCCGTGAATCTTACTGATCTAGATGTTTCAAATGGATGACCCCTTTGATAATCAGTGATGTCCCTATTAAATTTCCGAATTTTCCTTTCTTTTGTTTGTTTCTCATAAGTGGCCAATTCTTTCGAAAGTTTGGTTACTGAAGTTGCATAAATGGGTAGGGACTCATATTGTTTACATTCCTCACAATAGGTTTTCACCTCAGTTAGGTTAATATCTACCATTCTTTCATAGTATGATGCAGGTATCTTCACAAACATCATAGATGCCTGCTGTAACGCTAGGTTCCATTCTTTGGTTAGCCTGTCCTCTAACCTGCCAACTAGAGGTTGTAAACGAATTCTCAGGCCTCTTGGGGTTATATCTCTGTTGATGTATGCTCGGAATAATCTTAAATGCCAGATATTTGCTCTTAAATTTTTTAGACCTTTCTCCATCTGAAAGGGTTGCTTTGGATGAACTTAGGCACAATCACAACATTGTGATTCTGCCAGCTGATAAGGGAGGTGCAGTGGTAGTTATGAATGTGGCGTATTATTTGAATGAGGGTAAAAGTCAATTGGCCAACACTAGATGTTATATGCATATGTCTATTGACCCTACTACTGTATTTAATAAGGAAATTGATACCTTCCTAAATCAAGCAGAGGAGGAAGGTATCATTACCAAGAATAATGTAAAACATCTGACAGTTACTGATCCTCAAAAACAAATACATTACCTTCTTCGTAAGATTCATAAATCCCTTTCTATACCACCGGGGAGACCAATAGTGTCCGGTGTAGATTCTCTTACTGAACCTCTTTTGGCCTTCCTTACACACTATTTAAAACCCCCGCTTACCTCAGTAAGAGCTAGACTTCAGGATACTACTCACTTCCTTCAGATTATACAGGACACACAACTGGAGCCAGGGTGGTTAATGTGCACACTGGATGTGAAATCCTTCTATACCAGCATACCTCATTGGGCTGGATTGCAAGCTTTACAGTATTGGCTGGAACATTCAGAACTATACCCACCTGGGTTCAATACATTATTGGTATGCATGGCATAACATGTCCTAAACAAGAATGTCTTCTACTTTCATGGGGAGTGTTTTTGGCAACTACAAGGTACTGTCATGGGAGCATCTTTTGCTCCCATATATGCGGATTTATTTATGGCCTTTTTTGAAGAATGCATGATCTATGATCCCCTCCATAATCTATACATGGTGGAGATTGACATCTGGCGTAGATACCCGGATGATTGCTGGATGGTGTGGATGGCAGATCAGACATATCTACAAGAGTTTGTAGAATATCTGAATGAAAACATATGAGGCATTGAGTTTACTGTAACTTGGAATCATGATACCATTGATTTTTTGGATGTCACAGTATACAGGAATATTGATCATACTTTGAGTACCAAGACGTACTGGAAATATCCACAATACAATACTCTGCTCCATGCATCAAGTATGCATCCTAACCACACCATCCAGAATATACCAAAATCCCAATTTATGCATATTAAATGCATTAGTTCATCTGAACAAGACTTTGAACAAGCCAGAACAGATCTTTACCATAGATTTAGAATCAGATATGCACAGAGCAAGTGAATGGGCCACCATCCAAGATAGAAACACCTTGTTACAATATAAAGAACGAACAACTACCAGGGAAAAATCCACTCTTAGGCTTGTGACCGCATATGGAAGGAATCACAATGTTATTGGGAACGTTTTGAATAGCCATTGGAACATACTATTGGCCAATGATGAATTAAGAAAACTATTCGGCCCTAAATGTATGTTTTCATTTAGACGTGGAAAAACACTGGGAGGTCTCTTTTCACATTATAAGCACAAGGAGAGTGGGGGTGCTATATATCAACAAACGACTATGACTGTAGACAAACTCTTGGGCACCTTATCTTGTGGTCATTGTAGCTCTTGCTTACATGTAAGTAAATTGAAAGAGTTTACCAGCGCAAACACTGATAGAGTGTATAAATCCAGAGTATTTGGAAATTGTAGCAGCACTTCGATCATTTATCTAGCCACTTGCCAATGTAAAGATTTCTATTTAGGCCAGACTTCTCGCTCATTTAGAACAAAAATGACTGAACACAAAAGTGATATCAGGAACAAAAAAGAAACCAATGCTTTATACAGGCACACTACTAAACACACTACTGCAAACGTTATGTTCATGGTTATTGACAAAATCACAGGGGATAGAAGTAACCAACAAGGTTGGCACTCCATCTTAAACCACAAAGAGAATTACTGGATTATCAGTCTTGGGGGACTCTTTCCCCCTGGTCTTAATGATCACTTGTAAATAGGTCAAAGATGTTATGTGTATTACAAGAACTTATTGGCTAGTAGTAATTATGAATTTTTTCCGTTGGCCTTCACTAGAAAAGGTGTAATTGTATATGTGTGAATATATCATGTCTAAGTAGAGAATGCCTTCTGTTGAAATATACTGAGTAATCAGATAGAAGATATGTCCTTTTAAATCATGCACATATATATGATACAGGAAAATATATACATACACACATACATAGTGTAATAAATGTGTCTATTGTTATACATATATATGATTTTACAATCATTTTCTAGCAGTTTTCAGACTGTGTATAAATATTTTGATCTATTGACTAGCAGATTACTACTGTGAGCTAGTCTATTTGTTTGTTTACAATTCTTATATATACACAAATATATATGTAGTCGCGTGATATGATGAAGCATGTCATCTGTATTAACATCTTACAAAATAGGATACTCCATTGGTATATGTGAGAACTCTAGATTTTATTAATACTAGAGAATTGGATAGGACGCTTGTCTCCTTATATGACATGCTCACATATTATATATTAAGATATACCAATATATATATATATATATATATATATATATATATATATATATATATATATATATATATATATATGTATATATATATATAGAGAGAGAGAGATATCAGAAAACATGTGTATAATTAACTAACTAACCAAATCCACTTAATAAGTTCTCTGACTAAGATAGTAATGTATCAGACATACAGAAGATATCTCTTAGCCAAACTGAATATAACAAACATGATGCACTCTAGAGCATTATTTTTATTTTTCTTTATACACACAACTTGATATCATTTGCTTCTTCCAAACTTATTTTATATTTTTATTTTTTTCTTATTGTTCACTCTTTTGGTTTCACCATTACACAAATATTACTGATTTGATGTATTAAATACCATGTTTGAACCTGCATTTCTGTTTGAAACATAAAAATGCACTTTAACCACTTGGTTGGGCTCTACCATGTTTTCCATTGGTTGGAGATATGTATAAATACCCACCATTCTTAACAGAGGGGAAAATTTACCCACTGGTGAAGGCTTGACAGCCGAAACCGGTTTGGTAGTATTTACTACCATTATATGAAATAAATCACAATTTGGAATCTTATTTCAGACTCCATTGTCTTTGTATTGCATTTTGCTGGCCGCTGGTGTTTGGATGTTTATGGTTTGGCTGGGCAAACCTTACTTGCAAAGCATTTTGTTCAGAGTTCTAGCACAGCACATGAAGTGAACTTAAAGCTCAATCCTCTAAAATGAAAATTCAGACTACCAAAAGTTACAAATGTAAGTAATTTGTTTACTAACATTGGCTTGAGACCAGACCCATCCAAGCAAGCAGCCATTCTTGAGATGCCAGCACCAGATAATGTTCAAGCTCTACAATGTTTTCTTGGTATGGTCAACTATTTAAGTAAGTTTATACCAGACTTCAGTCAGTTGACCTTTGAAAGAGCTAACATATAAGAATGTTACATAGTCATGGTTAGAACATAACCAGAGAGCATTTGAAGACCTTAAGCAGAAAATAGCTACTCCATCTACATTAAGATACTATGATGTCAACAAAACAGTAACTCTTTCCTGCGATGCTTCAGAATTTGGTCTTGGCGCAGTTATTCTTCAAGAGGTTAGACCAGTAGCCTATGCATCTAGAACTCTTACCCAAACTGAAATGCAATATGCTCAGATTGAGAAAGAACTTTTGGCAATAGAGTTTGCATGTTCCAAGTTTCATGATTATATCATCAACCTTTGGTTACTGTTTTAAAGAAGCCTATGCATTCAGCTCCACTGAGATTACAAAAAATGATGCTTAAATTGCAAAAGTATAACTTCAAAATGGCCTATACAAAAGACAAACTTCTTTATCTGGCTGATACCTTATCCAGATCGCCCAGAAATACAAAAGAACAGCTTGACGCAGAAAATTTTGACTTTAATTTCATTGAAGTGAATAATTTTTCTACCACAAGACTTGATGACCTAAGAGAACATAAAAAGACTGATCCAGTTTTACAAAAGCTCAACCACTACATTAATGTTGGATGGCCGTCAAAGCAATCTAGTGTACCATCTGAAGTGCAACCCTACCTTTTTACAGAGATGAGATGTTGATGGAAGATGGTATTATTTTCAAAGGTCCTAAAATTATTGTTCCTACTTCTTTACAACAAGAATGCATCCAGAATTACATCATGGTCACCCAGGTTCTGAAGCTATCAAAAGAAGGGTGAGAGGAGTAAGAGTATTTTGGAATTCTTCTCCAGCAAAAGGCATTGATAGGGTACTTTCTTTTTGTTCAATATGCAATAGTACTAAACCACATTTGCAAAAATAACCACTTCAACTAAGTCAAGCTCCTGAACTACCTTGGTCAACTGTAGCCACTGACATATTCTAGTGGAACAATCAACATTACTTAGTACTGGTAGGCTCTTATTCAAATTGTTTTCAGATCGATTTACTACCTAACCTAACTCTCACTACTGTTATTACCAAGTTGAAATGTCATTGCTCAGTCCACGGAAGTCCACAAAAGCTTACCACGGACAGTGGAACCCAATTTACCAGTCAGTTGTTTCAGAAATTTGCAAGAGAATGGGACTTTGTACATGTTACTGGTAGTCCAGAATATCCGCAGTCAAATGGGCTAGCTGAACGTGCAGTACAGAGAGCAAAGCAATTAGGTGAGAAGTCAAAGCATGACAATACCGATGCCTTTTTAAACTTAATTGTCGAAACATACCCTGTGACGATATACTTGGCTCACCTGCTCAAAGACTTCTTTCTAGGCAAACCAGAACAACATTGTCTATCAGTTCCAGTTTATTGAGGCCTAAAGCTAAAAACAACAAAAGAAACATTTTGGGGAGCAAACACAGCTGATGCAAGTGTAAAACATTAAGAAATAAATATTAAAAATTAAATAATTTTACTTTATTATTACTAGATTTAAAAATGCATGTTATGTACATAAATATGTGAATCAAAGACCAACAAGCATGATCAAGTGGACTAGTATGTGAATGCAACCTTATAGTAAATATGGCACTCTATGTAAATAAGCAAACAATGGCCCAGGTCCCCATCAAACTGTACTTAAATACTTAGTAGGAAAAAGACGAAGTACTTTGATTCACATATATTTATGTACATAACATGAATTTTTAAATCTAGTAATAATAAAGTTAAATTATTTAATTTTTACTATTTATTTATTTCTTAATGTTTTACACTTGCATCAGCTGTGTTTGCCCCCCCCCATATTCTAGCTGAAATGGTATCATACCTTGTCAGCTTTTAATTTTTAATTTGAATGCTTATTTTCATTGTATACATGTATTTATGTATTTCGTATAGGTATTTCTAATGTTTTTATATTTTGTATATGGTCTTAATTACACATATTTTATATGGAGAAGACATATTGCACTAGCTGAATTGTTTATTTTATAATGGATTTAGAAGTTTTAAATAACCCCACATGACTTAGGGGATGTAATTTACTGATGATTAATCATAAATGGTCTAATTGTATCCACTTGTAAGTATATAAAGTGGTAAATTGTTGTCTTTACTTTGTCTGATGAAGTTGGAGCATTGTCTCTGACGAAAGCGCTCACAATAAATAGTGTGGTGTGGAGTACTTAAAGCCTGCTTGCTTTTTTGTTAGTTTACTAGGGTGAGTTATTTATTAGTTTTGATTACCGGAAAGTTTATCTTGATGTTTTGTTATATTTTTGTTAGATTGGTTAAGGAAGACTAGAGAGTTGGTTTCGATGTTCCGAGGTTCAATGTTGTATACTTTTCATGTTTTGCAGTTTCGGCAAACTCATCTCCATGATTTGGGATTTGATGTGAGCTTTCATTCATTTGAAGTAGACCTATATATATATGTGTGTGTATATATATATATATATATATATATATATATATAGAGAGAGAGAGAGAGAGAGAGAGTGAGACAGGGAGAGAGACAGATATCAAGGTGTAGATATACAGATAATTTACATATCTGTATATTTGTTCATCCACTCGTATACATATTGTTTATCTCTATATGTATATTATTATTTATTTTATTTATTTTATTTTACATTTGTTGACTGGGCATGTCCATTTTCAGTAGAGGCCCAGGGAGATAAGCTCCAAGCAGGTAAAAAGAGAAAATACAATACTTAAACAATACTATACATAAATTTCAATGTTTGGACTTTTAAAATTTCAAATTAAGTCTAGAGTTATAGACTCAAAACATGGTTTAAGATACAGCAATTTTAGATACACACAAGGTCAGAAGATAATAATATTTAGGCCTAAGAAAGAGAGATGGAGGCATAAGAGGGTTATGGAAGAAAAGAATAGGAAAAAATAATACACTGGCTAGTATATGATTGGTTTGCATAGAAAAATTGTTGTAGAGGGCACATGGAACAGGAATAAGGGTTGAAAGCAAGATGAGAGAAATAAGGAGAGGAAGTAGGATTCAGTCTGGTTTAGAGCAGGAACAAAGCCAGAGAATTTTCAGATGGTCCTTAAGGTTTTTTTTGAAGAGAGATGTAGATGAGAGAGATGTGAGTGTTCTAGGGAGCTGGTTCCAGATTTTGCCCACCACATTAGTAAAGAGTGAGTCGCCTGCTTTGTTGTTAGATTTAACATTGGAAATGAGTAACTTATTAGCTGAGCAAAGTGTTTCCAGATTTTTATAAGGGGAGATCAGGTTAGTAAGGATAGGGATATTATTTGTTGGTAGAGAATTTTTTGTATGATCACTAGTTGATTATACAGAAGATGGTTTTGAAGTTCGGACCATCCAAGTTGTTTGAGATTAAGACAGTGATGGGTTCTGAAGGAGTGCCTGTGGCAAATCTGGCTATGTTGTTATAACTGGTTTCAAGCTTGCTTAGATTGTGCCTTGATAGATTGGTGCATATAGCAGAAGCATAGAATAGGGTGGAAGCGAGGTGAGTCTGGGCAATGGAGGTTCTAGCTTGTGGAGTGAGGAAGGGTTTGACTCTATACAGGGAGCCTAGTTTGTTATTAACAGATTGAATAGTATTGTTGATATGGTCATCAAAGTTGAGTTTGTTATCTATGGTAATGCCCAGGAGACGTGTAGTAGTATCAGGGGAAATAGTAGTTCCATTATTAGAGGTAATTATGAAGTCGATCTCTGGTGAATTTAGGGTAGGAGCAAAAAGTAGAAGTTTTGTTTTTTTTGGGGATTTAGGAGAAGGCAATGATGGGTAAACCAATTTTCAACAGTGTTAAATACTGTTTGAGTGAGGGTTTGAAGAGAGGTTGCTGATTTAACAGTACATATCAAGGTTGAGTCATCGGCATATTGTATACAGGTGGCTTTAGGAAATACAGTGTTGAGATCATTAATAAAAATTGAGAAAAGAAGAGGGCCTAGGATAGATCCTTGAGAGACTCCAATGTTTACGGGTAGAGGTGTAGAAGAGAGTATTGTCCCAGAGCACTGCTTGTTGTCTATTTTCAAAATAGGATGTAAACCAGCATATTGCTTGTGGGTCAAGAGATTGGGCTTTTAGTACACTGATCAGTAATTTGTGGTTCACCATATCAAAGGCTTTGGATAAGTCAATGAATAGTGCAGAAGTAAGATAGTTATTATTTCGATTTCTGTTGATACAGACTGTGAAAGTTAGTAGGGCGGTAGTTGTACTATGAAAGGGCCTGAAGCCATGCTGGCTGTTGGCTAGTAAATTATTATGGAGCAGATGTTGAAGTAGTTGATAGTGAATACATTTTTCCATTATTTTGGCCAGAGGGGAAAGTAAAGCAATAGGTCTAAAATTAGAGATATCAGTGGAATTACCACCTTTATGTAAGAGGATGATATGGGAGACTTTCCAAATGGATGGGATGTTTCCTTCTATGATTGTTCGGTTTATAAGGATGGATATAGGATATGCAATGACTTTGGCTGCTATTTGAAGGTATTCAGCCGGGAGGCGGTCGGCAGAAGGTGTACAGGGTTTGAGTTTTTGTAGGAGTTTACAGATAAAGGATGTTGGTACTGGTTGTATATGTAAGGAGGGCACTGAGCTATTTGTGTTTTGGAAAGGGGTGGGGGAAGTAGGGATAGTGTATTAGCAAGAGTTTGGATAGTTTCAGTGAAGTAGTTGTTAAAGACATCTGCTATTTGTAAAGGATTATTATGTGGAACTGATGATGGGGCTGGAGTTTTGGTATGTCCTGGTTTGAGTAGCTTGTTGATGCCTGGCCAGAACTTTTGAGGACTTTTCAGGTGTGTTTGTTGAAGGAGGAAATAATAGCTTTGTTTATCTAATAAAATGTCTTTTTTGGTTGAATTTATTAGCTGTTTATAGAGTAGGTGGTCAGCAGAGCTCTTAGTGGCTCTCCATTTGGTCCATATTTTGTTTCTAAAGAATATTCTTTCTCTGGTTTGTTTTGTGAGCCAAGGGGCTGCTTTGTTTCTAATTCGGGAAGAGCGAGGAGGGGCATGATGATCTAGGATTTGTAAGAATTTAGTATTAAAGTAGGAAACAGCTTCATCTAGTGTAAGTTCTTTCAGAGGAGACCAGTTGCAGGCCTTTAGTTCTCTTTGAAAGCTCTCAGCTTGAAAGTGTTTTTTGAGTGATAGGATGTAAAATTGTTGTTATTAGGACTATGAGCATTTTGCTTTGCTATATAGGTTAGTACATGGTCACTAATGTCATCAGGAAGTGTTCATGGGGTGTAGGTTTCAGGATGACTATTTATAAGGATCCAGTCAAGGATGGTTTCTTTATTACTAGGTTTGTGAATTATTGTGGGGGTGTTTATTATTTGTGTGAAGCTATAAAGATTAATAAGGGTGTTAGGTTTGGAGGAGCTGCAGGTAGTCTAGTCAATGTTAAAATCACATAGTACAATTGTTTCTTGAGGTAGATGGGTGGAAAGGGTATTAAGAATGTTTTCTAAAGTGTTAATATTGTTTCCTGGAGGAATATAGGTACAAATGATATAAATAGATTTTGATTTGTTAAGGTGGAGTTTGATGGAGAGGGTTTCTGCATTATTATCAGAGGGCAATAACACATTATAGGATGAGACTAGGAGTTCTGATTTATATAAGATGGCTACACCACCACCCTTTTTGGAAGTTTGGTCATTTATGAGGATGTTGTAACCAGGTGGGGTTATTTCTAGGTCATGAGTAGAGGGATTCAGCCAAGTTTCTGTAAAGCAAAGGATATCAAATGTATGCATTTGTAAAAGAGCATGCAGTTGACTAAGTTTGTTATTAATGCTATGGATGTTAAGTTGAGCAATTCTTAGTGAGTTTGCTACTTGTATAGAGGTAGAAATATTTTTGGATATATGTTGTTGTGGGTTATTGTAGAATTGTTGATTTGGGCTGGGATTAGGATGGATATCACCATCTAATAGGAGCAGAGTGGGATGTTTTGGTAAGGTTTTTATGCTTTTAAAGCACTTGGGTAAGTTTATCTTATTGGGAAAGTAAAGAATATGGGGAGATCTATGAAATCTTGGGAGTAGGTATGCTGAGGTAGAAGTTATGTTGCTATGGGAGAGGGAGCTAGGGTTTATGTTAGGTAGTGTTTGTTGGTGTGGAGGTTCATAATTAACTAGAGAGAAATGTTCATAGATGGTTAAAGTGTAGGGACCAGCTAGAAAAAATAATGAAGACATAATAAGAAGATAGTTTTTATAGTTAGTGTTCTGTGAGAAGGTCATTTGAGGTAATAGGGTAGTAGGGTAATATAAAATGTTAGATATAGTTAGATTATGATATATAGTGTGGCAGAATAGATAAGTGGTGACTAGAAGGGGAAGTAGCAGTAAGAGAGAGTTTGTAGGGCTGATAAAATTGTCCTTTAAAAGCAGGGAGGAGAGGGTTCAGAAGAGAGTTAACAGTGGGAGTGGATGTTAAGTAGTAGGGGGCAGTAGTAGTGAGGAGAGAGGTAGTGTGGTGGTTAATTTTTGTTTAGAAGTAGGGAGGAAAGGAGTAAGGAGAATGTTAGCAGTGGGAGTGGTTGTTAAGTAGTAGTGAGAGATGATAGGGGAAATAAAAATAGTGGGTGTGGCTGAGTATGTTCAAGTGTAACAGCATTGGGGGTGGGTGGGAATTGGGGGTAGGGTAGGGGAGTGGAGTGAGCCCGCAGGGCGAACGGAGTGGGCTACAGCAAGTAGTGGAAGATTCAGCAGAGACGATTCAGCAGAGACAATCAGTGAGCACCATATAGCTAGAGAAAGACAGTGGAGGAGGTAAGTAGCTGCTAGAAGAGCAGTTAAGGTATAAAGAGAGGATAGTGTAGGGGGAATTAAGAAGCAATAAATTCTAAAGTTAGCAGTGAGAGTGAAGGGTACTGACTATGAGCAGAGAAAGAGTAGAAAGTGGAAAGAGGGCAACTGTGAATGTCCGAGAGAATAAAAGAGTGAAATAGGACTAGTAGACTATGGGGAGTGGGATACAGAGAACCAAGACTAGTAAATTGTGAGGAGTGAGTAAGGGCACGAGGCAAAAGTACACTGCCACCTAGTGGGCAAAAAAGGATACTACAGCAGGTAGCCAGGAAAAGATAAATAAGTGGGGAAGAACAAGGTAAGTAGCGAGGGAAAATCTAACAAAGAGGCTTTTACTCAAGGGAAAGGAGTCTGGCTATATAATTCTGTATAACTCTACATCTCTATCTATCCTCTATCTATCCTGTGTGTCTATCTATATATGAAAGTGGCTTATATATATTGATGGAATGTATGGCTTGTTAAATGCCATATTGGTGACAATTGGTTGAATGCACTATTTGTCAAGTGCAGAAAGAATAAAAATCTGCAACATCAAAGCTTGTTTTGGTGGGAGTGGATGGTAATGCCAAAACATTTGTTCACTCTGAAACTTTCAGCATTTGTTTGTGTGTGTGTGTTTGTGTGTGCATGTGCACTCATGTATGTGCATACAAATATTTTTTAGTCATGCTTAGAATAAGGGCTAGGGAAGTGGATAGCTTTAATGCTGTGCATGTGTACTGGTACGTTTGAAGTGTGTGGTTGTGCATTCATGCTAATGTGTGTGTGTGTGTGTGTGTGTGTGTGTGTGTGTGTGTGTGTGTGTGTGTGTGTGTGTGTGTGTGTCTGTGTGTGTGTGTGTGTCTGTGTGTGTCTGTGTGTGTTTGTGTTTATACATAGGGGCATGTCTTCAGCTGTGTGTCTGTATACACTGAGGCATGATTTCAACTGTATGTATGTCTCTGTGTGCATGTTTATAAGCACGTTTGCAATTGTGTCACAAGGAGTAACATTACCATGATTACCTTAAACTGTGCACAGAAAGGATAATAAGCCATTAATAAGAAGGTCCCCTATGCATTTTTATCATCTGTGTGAACAGCATTAAATTGCCATCACATACTGCGGCATTATCCACATACCATTGATGATGTTATGTTTTCTGAAAGCCCAGCCTCTCTCAAAAAGCTCAGCAGAAATTTCAAATTTACCATAAGGAAGATCCAAGCGAAATGCAAATTAAAGTTAGCATCCAAAGTCAAGGATAATTGTAAATCTTTCTATATCTACATCAGATGATTATATAGTATCATAAAGGAATACTCCAAATTAATTCACATTGCTATCACCTACTTTAAACCTAAAGATATTACTAATATACAGGCAAATAAATTTAGTGCCAACCTCACACCAAAAATTGGCATTAAGAGACCATACATTCATACATTCATTTATTCTTCCATATGCCAAAAATACTATGGCACATATCCTAAATAAACACTGTAAACCTAAAATTCAAGAAGTATGGGCCCCACTTGTTTGATCAACAGTGCCAAACATGATCAACAGTACCAGACATGCCCACTCTGAGCCCCTTCTAAAGCTTTTTAACTAAATGAAAACATCAGATTATGTTCCTAGAATAGCTGTCATTATGTACTGTGTAAAGTGGGCCCCAGCATAGATCATGAATAGCATATACTTATCGGTCTAGGAAGCCTGATTTGCAAAGCCATGGAACATTTATATGATTTCACAAGTTGAGATATAAAACAAAATGTAGTGCTCTGTACTTGCAACTATATGTTTTTATTTCCTGAAGGAAGATCATGTCAGCTTAATTTACTAAACTTCATTGAGAAAAATCATTGAAGCTGCAATACAGTTTGTACAACATATCTGGATTGAGCCAAAACCTTTGACTCTAATCCTCATGTTTGAATTATAAATATGTTTAAAGGTCTGCCTGTAGATTGTATTAAGACAGAAAACTAGCTGACAGGTACAACCTACATGGTTAAAGTATCTGGTGTCACATCAGAAAGCAAAAAAAAAAAAAAAAATGACTAGAGGCATATGACTAGGATCCCTTGTGGTCAGTATTTATGTCTCGGATGCACAAACCACTAATCCAGACATATGCCATATGCTTAACTAAATATGTCAGTGACTGTAAACTAGATATTGTTTGCTCACCATCTAATAGTACAGCTGTGTAAGCTGCACTTACCCATAACTGTTGATATTTAAATTCTTCACCACTGCAGTAGCCTATGGGTGTATCCTGCCAAGGATACAGAAACCAGCCAGCTTCCAAAAGTTTTTACTTCCTTCCACACTGTAACCTTGGCTGCCTATAGGCTAAGTCCTTTTGCATGGAACTATACAAGCAGCCAAAGTGATTAAAAATCTTCAGGATTTTCTTTCCCCTGATCAAAAACAGGGTAATTCATCCTGTGAAGGCTGCCAGCCCATCTAGCTAGAATTTTGTAAATAATTCTATGCAATTGTAAATATTAATATGATCCAGAGGCTTGTCTACAAATGTAAGTAACCTGTAAGTTATGTGCTGAGCTTCAAAAATGTAACCACAGCCCCCCCCCCTGCTGGAAAAGAGCAGAAATGTATATGGACTATATGCCTGTGAAAATGTATGTTTTCATAGTAGAAATTGGGACATACAGAGTTAACTTGCAAACTCTGAGAAAATAAGTAAAATGTTTTACAAATGTGTTTACCACAGCTAGAAGACAAAATGTCTACAGCTACAGTTTATTTCTATTGTCTTGAGATAGAAATAATCACTAGGTTTAAAATGTTAAAGTGTTAATTGTTTTACAACTTCCAGTTTCAGGCAAGCTTCTAAGAGATAAGTGTCAGCTTCTAAGAAATAAGTATTTTTCATATAGACATGTTAAATTGTAATCTCCTGATGGCCTGGAAACTAAGGCAGAAGTGACAAGAATTATATAATCTGAGATGAGCCAGTAGAAATGTTTGATAGTAACTTAAGAACTATCTCAGAGAGAAAGTCTGTGCATTTTGTATATTGTCTTGGACCTGTAAACATCCATTACACATTTGCCTGTATCTGTAAGTATGACTTAGATCATAGTATCTCTCTTAGAGAAAGATAGGAATATAGCAAGATTAGTCTAGATGCTTTCTGTATATATGTGAGACTGTCCTGCAATGTTGTTTTAAAATATTTCCTGTGATTCTGAAGTCTGTTGCCACTGTATTGAGTTATTGAGTATTGTCTTGCTCTGTTATTATTTATTGTTAAATATATTTAAACCTTTTAATTGTGGCTGGTTTTGTTTAGAGATACTGAAGCTCTTAGAGTACTTGCATATGTTTTTGGTAACACTGTACAGGCCACTTTTGATTAGCCTTAGTCTTGGACTTAGTTACCATTTGGATAATAGTAACATTACACAGTAAGATTGGACACCCTTTGGTAAGGGCCTTTATAGTAGCTAATAAGTAATGGTTGGTGGCAGTGATAACTACCTTATAGTTTGGGCAGAAGGGGGCATAGCTAGTGAACCTGTGCCAGAATTTCCCAAGAATATCTGTGTGTTTGTATATAAATCAAAACTCAATGTGTGTGTGTGTGTGTGTGTGTGTGTGTGTGTGTGTGTGTGTGGGTGGGTGTGTGTGGGTGTGTGTGTGTGTGTATGTCAGCTACTTGGGCAGGGACACGAAGCACTGGTTGGACAGAGAGGGTGCTGGAGATTTTGGCTTGACCGCTTGGCTGAAATATTAACCCTATAGCTGTGCCAATGGGGAGTCTTATTGGGGATCTGGAGAAAGAGGGAGAAACCAACCTCAGACTGACTGTGATTTCTGTGTGCTCTTAAGGAAAATTGTACTTTACTGTGTGTGTACTTGTCATCTTCCCAATGTGCATGTCCCTTACTGGTGTTAGTGGTGAGAATCGATGATTCTTCATTACTGGGCCAGTACAGGGGCGTCACACATCCTGAACTTAAAGATATAACTAATAAATCCAAACATTATATCTCTTACTAGAAATATATACAATAAATGGAGATGGTGGGCATATGTCTCAACTGCCCAGATTTTCGAAGACTGTCCAGATTTTTCTGTCATAATTTTGGTCTGCTGCTCAAAATAATTGTGTTTTTTTTTTTTTTGGCAAATCACTCTGGACTGATCTGAGGAATGGAATCAATAAATAACATATATTTGAGTTTCAGATTTCATATGCTGCAGAAAATGCATGTTAACACAAAACCTTGTTATTCTAGCAACATTCTAAGTCTGTAAGAGAAATATTTAAAATCTGTCCCTATCACAGTTCACAACCTCTTAGTGTAAGAAGTCTGGACAAAGCCTGACAAAATGGGAGATAAAGCCCCAAAAATAGGAACAGATTGTAAATATTGCTATAATAAACGTAGAAAGTTGCTAGAGTAAAAGGGTTTGTGTTAACATACATTTTTGCAGGATCCGAAGTGTGAAACCACAAATTCTATGAGGAAAACACTAAAAATATGCCACACAAATCTGGACATTTCATGAAAATCTAGACAGTTGAGAGGCATGGTCTCTATTTTTGGCCCTTTGCCCTCCCGTAATGTCAGGATTTGTCCAGAGTTGTTTGGGCTAAGAGGCTGACAGATATGAAGGTGAGTGAGTACAGCTACTGCAGCAGTGAAGAATTCAAACATCTACTGTTATGGGAAAGTGCAACTTATGCAACTGTACTATTTTCATAATTCATACTGCTGCAGTATCCTATGGTTACAACCTGGGATGAGGAAGGGAAAGGGTCCAGGAGCCCATGGAGAATGGTCATAGCAAAGCCTGCTTCTGGAAAAAGAAATCTGGTTTGCAGTACTTTCTACATGAATGAATGGAGGACCAAGTTGTTGTTTCTTGAATGCTTCTAGTGTCCACTTTTTTCCAGTATGCAATCATAGAAACTAAGGCTCCAGTGGAATCTGTCTTACTGCCCAGAATGTTTTTTCCAAGGTGAGCAGAATAAGAAACAATATTAGAGGAGACCCACCTATTTCAGACCTAGAAATAGTCTGTTTAGACATGGGTTGACTTTTCTTCATCCATAAATAGGAAATAAATTGCCGGTCAACTTTTCTGAAGAACTTAGCTCTGTCAAGATAGTACCTGAGCTGCCAATGCACATCCAGAGTATGAAGAATCATTTCTTCCTCAACTGTTGGATGTAGATAGAAAACAAGGAGATTGATTGCTTATTTCAGCATGAACTCTGAAACAACCATGGGTGTGAATGACAGGTTTGTGTACTTAGTGACTATGTCCCTATGAAATTCCAGATTGAGTTCTCCCACCATGAGGGCCTGCAACTCAGATACTATTCTTGCAGATGTCAGAACAATGATAAGAGCAGATTCCCAAGAGATAAACCTCAAATCCACCAAACAGGTGGGATCAGAGAGTGATAGTTCCTCCGGCACAAAACTGAGATTCTAAGGAGGTAGAGGAACCTGCTTACAAGAGGTCTCAGATGTAAAACTCCTTTCAGAAACCATTTTACTATAAACAGAAAACAAAGAGGAAGATCAATGACAGACATGCTGAAATGGCTGCAAGATGAAGATTTATTGAGGAATATGAAACACCAGAGGATAGTAACTGACACAAATATTTGAACACTGGTGGTACAAAATCCCTGATGGACTTCTGGTAATTGGCTAGGCATAAACTAGAAAATCTATTCCACTTGGCAATATAGGATTTTCTAGTAGTAGGCTTTTTTGCCTCCTTCAGTACCTACTTCACATACTTGTGAACAATGTGCTTAAAAGTTAAGAAAAATGAGTCATCCAGCAGTCAATTTTAGTTGTTTGAGGACAGGGTATATTCAACTCCCCTTGTGTTGTGTGAGTAGATTCAGTCTGTGAAGCAGTTTGTGTTAATTTCCCCTGGCTAGTTGCATACGAAATGAAAATCAATTTTGTTTGGGTCAGAAGAGAGTGGCCACAATGATTTTTGGAGTCTTTCTGAATTTTCAGACTTACATTGGAAATCATTGGAAAGGGTGGAAATGCATAAAAGAACATCCCTGACCATTGGAATGATAGAGCATCTGTTCTCCAGGCCTGCTTGCAAGGATTCTTGGAACAGAATTTGTTAAGCTGTCTGTTTTTGAAAACAGATCTACCAGAAGTGTTCCCATATCTAGATCTGTTCCGGGAAGGCCTCTTTGTTGAGCTTCCACTTGTGAGGGTCTAACATGATCTGCTTAGCTTGTCTGCACTGTATTTTGTCTGATGTCATGTAAAATGCCTGGAGAGTGAAAAAATGTTGAAGAGCTACCTCCTAAGCTGCCACTGCCAGCTGGTGCAGAGGGTATGACCTAATGTCTTCCTGCTTATGTACCACATCATTGTGGTGTTTTCTAATGATCTGTTGTAGACCTGGGTCCCATAGATGATGCAGAGACTTTATGACATGAATCATAACCAACATTTATTTGATAAAGATGTGCTTTGGTCTGTCTGAACTATCCTACTGCTGTTATCACCTTTGATACTGCTCCCCAGGCAAAATTTTAGCAATTGATTATTACAGATTGTGTTGAGATAAGTGGAGGCCAGAATTTAGAGCCATCTAGTCTTTCAGTCTATGCAGTACTAATTTTATAAAGCCCAAGACTGGAATGTAAAACTCCAGAGGATTAGAATGTTCAATCCACATGTTCTTGTGGTACCACTGAGATGACAACATTCAATCCACGTGTTCTTGTGGTACCACTGAATGTTTCTTATATGAAGTCTGGCAAAGGGAAACATGAGTATAATATATACCATGAGGCCTAGTAGCCTGAAAACTTCTGTAGCAATAATCTGAGACTGACTAAAATAGTTCTGGAAGACTTCCAGATGCAAATTTACCTTCTCTTGAGGAAGGAAATCATTTTGCATCATAATGTCTATCAGGTAGCCTAGAAACACAATTCAGTGTGACAGCATGTGGGATGATTTTGTACATTTATCTGGAAGACCAGATGGCTTAGGAAAGAAGAATACTCTGCTAATGAATTTGAACATCTTTGAAAATACTCTGCAGAGATAGCTAAGTGATGTAAATAAGAAAAAATGCAGGCAACCTGCAAACTGCAATGGGCCACCTCTGGGGCTATACACTCCATAAGCTCCCTTGGTGCAATGGACAGCCCATTAATTCAGAGAATTGATAATGTGATCCAGACATACAAAATATTGGAAATCTCTTGAAATTGTTTGCTATTGGAATGTGATGTTTAGCTATTTAAGGTCTAGGGTCACTGTGACACACTCAGATGGAAGAAGAACGAATACTGCTCGGAGACTCAACATCTTGAACACTGGAACTTTCACAAAAAAGATTGAGAAAAGGCAGGCCTAATACTGGTCTCTGAGACTTCTACTTCTTGAGTAAAAAACATTGCCTCTTTGTTCTACAGGAACATGCTCTATGACTCCTTCTTCGAACAGGATGGCTCATTTGGGGGAACAACTTTGCTTGATTGGAGTTTCCCTGAAAGGGGGTGGTTCTATCCATTGCCATCTGTAACTTGCCATGATCACCTTCAAAACCCATTTGTCAGAGACAAATTGTTGCCACAAAGAAACATTGGAAACCAGAATCTGAGAAAGAAGGCTAGATCCTGAGGCAGGAGGGGAAGAGAAAGTAACCGGATTTTTAGCATAGTCATACAGAGAGAGAGGTTCCTTGTATTTTAGGATAGTTATTTGGTCCTCCTGCCATCTCTTTTTAGGGGGTTTTCTATATACAGATGGCACTGCCTGCTCATTTTCTCTTTTGAAGGGAGTAGGGATTTAAACCAGGTCACCTCACAGCAAGCTGTTCTCTGGTTGAATCCTCGGCTTGGGTGCCTTCTGTGCGGAGTCTACATGTCCTTCCTGTGGTCACGTGAGTTTCTTCCAGGTACTCTGGTTTCCTCCCACATCCCAAAGACATGCTGTAGGTGGACTGGACACTCTAAATTGGCCCTAGGCATGAGTCCATACTATTTGTACATTTCAGCACAAACTTCCACATATAGCCTTAAATATTTTCTCTTTTTAGGTTTGTTTGTAGAAGGACCAACAGGACTGGAGTAAGTATCCATGCTGTAGCTAAGAAAGAGTTCAGACTGATGGTAAACTGCAGGAGAAAGTTGATCAGAAAGTTGTCACACAATGTACACTAGCAGCATACAAAAATGCCCTGATAGAAACAGATCTGCTTTTCCCAAAATGTACTGATAAATAAAATGTCTGTCAGGTAAGCTGTCAGGGTATACACAGGCACCATCAGAGCATGATGTTTCTGTCTAAAGTGTAAGTAAAATCTAAGTAATAAAATAAATAAGCCAACAGGCTATGCTCAGAACTGAAATAGTGGTCCTTCAATGAAAAACTTCCAGCACTACAAAAAAACTTGTATTCTTAGTGAGACACATCACAGTTCTGTCAAATTAGATAAAAATAAAAACTATTCATTAAAATAAAAATAAATGTTGAAGGACTCCACAAGAGGGGCTTATTTGTCAAAAGGAAATTTTAGGTTGAATGATGTTCATAAGACAGCTCACAGCTGCAACTGCACAAGATGGCAGGAAAGTGTTAAATACTTTTAGTCTCTCAGGCTGCATATACAGATGACCTTCTGTCCTTCTGTGTCACTTTTGCAGTATTCTTAACTATAGGGATTTTTCTCCCAGGTCAGCCTGATGTTCAGCCAGTATACCAAAGCCTTATTATATGTATGATAGGTCACATATTCTCCTTGCACAGCATGTAGGGCATAAAAGTGATGTACAGATGCAGTTATCCAGAACTTATTTGCTGCCAGTTCAAACACCATTATTGCTCATAGATCTGGACACCTTGTTGCTGTGCTGAATACCTAGCCATCAGGTAAGTGCCTCATTAGGATTGTTTTTTCTTTCTTTGATCTTGTATTTTATTTTGCTTACCTAGAGTTCATGTCATCCAAGAATGGAGAATGACAGTGTGGGAGACAGATTCCCCATAAGCATCACCACAAAAAGTGTCTCTCTTGTCTGGGTGCTTCCCATGACCATACCTCTTGTAGTATCTGTAAGGCATTTGTGCATTCAGAAGTTATTTGGCCTCCCTGGCTATTTATCTTGAAAGAAAATGGCTTAAACAGTTAGCTCAGGGTAATATGGCAGAATACACTAACCCTGAGACACTCCTGCTAGATAAGAAGGCCAAATTATTTAGCTGTCCAGCCTCCACTAGATGTCCCTCTAGAAGCAGTTAATAGCTCTGTATTCCTCTGCTGTGACCCCATTGGTGGCTGGCATGTATTCATCTTTTTATACATCCTCTGAGGCTTCTGCTCCAGATGTCAAGGGGAAAGCACGGTTGATTATCTCAAAGGGTCCTATAAGGATTCTGGCGATATTAGTCAGGAGGCAGTTCCAAGTACTCTTATTGAATCTCACCAAAGGTTGGAACCTCCAATATTTGTTAGGGCTGACTTCCCATCCAAGAAAAGACAAAAGATGAAGCATGTTTTGTCCATACTAAGAATCCTTAAAGGGAATGGCAAGAGTTTAATTAGGACTTGTTTTTTGTCTTGATGACCTTGAAGCCTCCTCAGGGGGTTTCAATGCCTCCTCCTCCTTTGACCTTTACCCCTTCTAAATAGCCTATAAAACTTGATTCCTCATATGAGGATTCAGAGTCTGATGAGGGCTCCTTGTTCGATTCTTCACAGATGCATTTGCTTATGGCTTATGATTCTAATGACCCTGATTCTCCTTTTTAGGAATTGTCATTTGGTGACACAATTGCTAGGATGATGGAATACTTTAAGCTGTGTTTTTCTCAAGTGTCTGATATTCAAATGAGTTATGAGTTGCTTTAGCTGGATACTCTTAAACCACCTGCAGTTCCTCCTGTATTGGCTGCATTGTTAGACACTTTTATTGCTGCATCCAAGTCTCCTGATTTTCAACTTTGTGCTCAAAGAAACCTGATAGGTTCTATAATGTCCCTGAGGATTGTCAATGTTTATTTGTGTCCGTCTGCTGATCCTGCTGTTGTGTCAAACTTTTCAGACAAACGTTCCAAGATCTTGCCCTTTTCCAAAGTTTTGCCTTCTCATAATGGTAGTAGGCAATGGAGAGGATTGGTAAGACGTTATTCTTGGCTTCATCTCAAGTTTTTGCCTTAGGACATTAAGGCTGAGCTGTTGGATGCTCCTTTAGATAATAAACATCTTTTTGGGACTGCTACTGCTGAACTGTTTGTTTCTTCAAGAGAAATGCAAAGCCTTGCAGGACCTTGAAAATATTTTTGTCTCTCCCATCCCCAAATTCTTGAGGAATTATACTTCTAGATCTTCTTTTGTTGACAGACAACCCAGCCAGGCCTCCAAGAGCAGGAAGGTTGGTAGGCAAGCCTCCTCTGCTAAGACTTCTCAGACTTCTGTGTCCCAGAGGCCTCCTTTATCTGATAAGCTTGTTTGTCTTTGACAATCCCCCCCTTAGACCAGTTTCCTTTGTCCCATTAGCTTTCCCTTTGCTTTCCAAATGACTTCTCATCATTTCATACTTTTGGGTTCTTTCTGACATCCATTAAGGTTACTTCATGGCATGGAAGTCTCTCCCTCCTTTTTCAGGGATTCCACAACCTCCTCAAGAGCAATTACCTCATTTCCTAGCGGTCGTAGGGTCCCTGGTGAACCAAAGAAACATTCAAACTGTTCCCCCCTCTGAAGTGGGGAAGGGTTTTTATTCTAGGATGTTCTTGATTCCTCAAACGTGGGCACTTGGAGACCTATTCTGGATCTGTTCCTGATCAACACCTTTTTCCGGATCCCCTCTTTTTGGATGCTTACTGTTTAAACCCATTTTCCTCTTTTACCACCCCAGGCTTTTCTGGTCTCCTTGTATCAAAAGTATGCTTATCTTCATATTCACCTTCTTTTCAGAAAGTTTTTATATTTCTCTGTTTCTTCCTTTAATTTTCAGTTCTCTGCTTTGCCCTTTGGCCTCTACTGTCCCAAGGCTACTAACAAAATGACTAACACCTTTGACTGCTTTCTGTAAGCTCCAAGGTATTCAGATTTTTCCTTGTCTAGATGACCTGTTGCTTCAGGCACTTTGCCTGTTACAGGATCTGGAGTTCACCATCTCCCTTCTTCAAAGTGTGGGGTTCACTATCCGTTTCCAAAAGTCCATCCTGGATCATGTGTATTTGGGATGCATAATTCAGACAGTGACAATGCTGGCCTCTCTTTCACCTCCATATGTTTGTCATTGAAAGCCTTGTTTAGGACTCATCTTCCTCTTACTGCCATTCCAGCCAGAGAGTTTCTTTGCATCATAGGAGGTTGCTAGGCTATAGACCCGGAGGTCATTCCAGGCCTAACTGTTTCATCCCACTGTAATATCATAGATAGTCTAGTCAATAGGACTAGGCAATATGACGTCACAGTGGTGCAGTGGTTAGCATTGTCAATTCTCAGCTGGGGTGCCTTCTGTGTGGAATCTGCATGTCTTCCTTGAGTTTGTGTGGGTTTCCTCCAGGTGCTCCGGTTTCCTCCCATCTTACAAAGACATGCATTTGGAGCATTTCTCCCCAGGCCTCTGCTAAAACATGGCTCATTCCAAGTTGGACTTTCCCAGTAAACAAATGTTAAATAAATAAAATAAAATACGCAGGATTGCATTTAGTAATGACTGCCCATGTCCAGGGCCATTGTGGGCATTATCCCATTAATGAAATTATGGTGCCCTATCCACTCCTCCAGGTTCCTTTTGAACAGTGTCATAGAGGTACTTTGCTTCACATGAACTGTCAGCCAATTCAAAAGATCAGTCAGTCACTGGGAGACAAATCTGTCCCTCCAGCACATCTTTTTCAAGTTGTAGGCCATATTTAGGTCCCTGGAATGGGTAGCTGTTTTCCCGTTTAATTTACAGATGTGCAGCAAATACATTAGGTTTGCATCGGAGATTGCTCTGTAAGCCAGGCATAAATCTCCCCCAAGAAGTCTATACAATACTGAGTATAGTGACAGGGACTTGAGTTGGTTTGTGTAAGGCATGTGCTGGAGTCCCTTCATCTTCTTTGTTAGAAACCTCTGATGTCTCGCCAATTGCTGCAGGTGCTCTGTATGGTATATGCCAACAGGGGCATTATACTTAATTATGGGCCTGATTAGTGATGATTATAGAGTGGTTATAGCCTTGTTTGCTCTGGAGGTGATGCCTTTGCTAATCAAGTGTGCTACATAGAAAATATCCCTTACTACAGTTGACACATGGTGGTCAAAGTTAAGGTCGCAGTGTACTTATGATC
The DNA here is from genome assembly GCF_019279795.1 of Protopterus annectens. NCBI lineage: Eukaryota > Metazoa > Chordata > Ceratodontiformes > Protopteridae > Protopterus > Protopterus annectens. The sequence goes on from NC_056743.1 coordinate 1,370,396,704, forward strand.
CCAGATACCTTACCACTTGTTAATTTGATAGTGTGAAGGGACATTGTTTTCACCAAAGGGAATGATAATGCAGTTCTTTGCATTTAGTTTGAGACCATGACTAAGACACCAGTTGTTGGTCTGCATAAGACCCTTCTGAAGTATACTGACATCATTTGGGGATTCAATAATTGTACCTGGTTTGCAGTCGTCCACAAACTTGGTCAACTACACCCTTTAGTTTTGGCCTGAACTTCTGAGAAGTATATGCCAAACAGTAGGAGGCCCAGCATTAATCCTTGTGGCACCCTATTGGTGACAGGTCTGCTGGTTAATGTGGTCACCCACTTGGATAGTGTATGACTGGTTTGTGAGCCAGTTGGCGACTCTCCAAGGGTTGTCTTACAACAAAGGGGTTTACGCTCAGTTTGCTAAGTTTATCAGTAATGCCTGAGTGTGGGCTTGTGTCAAAGGCATTGGCCAAATTGAGGTATGCCGTCAGCACAGATTTGGCCTCATCAATGGCCCTGATCACATTTTTGAAGAAATCCACCAAGTTTAACAGGCAGGATCTGCCCTTGACAAACCAAATTGGGCTGGATCCAGGGTTTGGAGATCACCTATGTCTTTGCTTATGAGATCCACGATGATAAATTCCATGGCCTTACAGATGAGGCTTGGTAAGACTTATGGGCCTATAATTCCCCAGGTCTGTTACTAACCCATCTTTGTTGAGGTGAATAACTGTTGCTGTTCTCCATTCCACAGGAACAAAACCTGTGCTTAGACTGTGATTAAATAGGGTACTTAATGGTAATGCTAGTTCATGCTCCAGTTTGTTTAGTAGACAGCCTGGGATGCCATGGGATTCATGGCCTCTTCTATTCCAATGCTCACTCTTGCCAAACTGCACATGTTGAAGCTGCAGTGGTACTGCAAGTCAGTTTGGCTACAGCATTGCCACCCCCTGGACTTCAGTGTACTTTCCATCCTTATCTAAGGAAGGAATTTGAGTGGTGTATTCAACAGTTAGCTCTCAACTCAGGCCTACTCCTATCAGCCTCCAATCCCTTCTCAAGAACTGTTCAATGATGCCTCAGACATGGAATGGGGGCTTCATGTGGTCACCTTAAAGTTTGGGGTCTCTGACACCCCCATCAGAAGTTAGACCATATCAGCATCAAAGGGATGACAGCTCTGATTCTGGCCCTTCAAGCTTTTTACTCCATGTACTCTCCAGGTCCCTTGAAGGTGTATACAAACAACACTAGTGATGTGGTATGTCAACAAGCAGGGAGGCACAAAATCTTACCTCCTCTGCAGGGTGGCTCTTCAGGCTTGGCAGGTGGCTCTCAGTTATCAGTTAACTCTTCAGGTCTTATACATTCTTTCAGAACACAATCTATTGGCAGACTCTTTGGGCAAGTCCAAAACACAGAGTCATGAATGGATATTTCACAGAGATATGTTTCTGGACATTGTCATTCAGTGTGGTATTCCTCAGGTAGATCATTTTGCCTCTCCCCTGAACAGACAGCTCCCTCTTTTTTGTTCAAGTGTGTTATGCCATCTGCTGTGGAAGATGGATGCCCTTTCTTTTCCTTGGAAGGGGATGTTTCTTTTATGCTTTCCCTCCTCTTCCTCTACTTCCAAGAATCCTTCAAAAGATTCATCTGGACTCCCCAAAAAGCTTACTAGTGAATCCCTTTTAAATGAGACAGAACTGGTTACCCCCATTTAATGCATCTGACCATGGGCAATCACCACAAGTTTCCTCACTGGTTGGACCTCCACACACAGAACAAGGGGTGTCTCATCCATACTCGCTTGTCCACTCTTCAACTGACAGTGTGTGTGACAGGGTTTTGATCCCTTTCAGGTACATCTTTTCTGAGGATGTGTTCTGGGTTTTACAGGAGGCAAGGAAACCCTCAACCAGAAAATCTTATATGTCAAATTGGGAAAGATTTTTGCTGCCATGCACGTAACCAGGACCCTTTTTCAGTGGGGGTCCCTTTGATCCTCTTATTTGTGTGAATTGCCCTAGTCTGGCTTGGCCTACTCTTCTGTGAAGGACCATTTGTCAGCCATTTTTGCTTGTCTGCCCTCGACTTATCGTTTTGAGGTCAAACAATTTCCTAAAGGCATCCCACATCTTAGGCCTCCAAGGAAACCTATTCCTCCTCCTTGGGACCTTAACTTTGTTTTGGAAAAATTGACTCACACTCCTTTTGAGCCTGTGGACTCTGCTTCTTTGCAACATTGCACCTGAAAGACCGTTTTGTTGCTGTCTCTTACTTCTGTTCAGAGGGTTTCTGAGCTCCAGGTCCTTATGGGCATTCACCCTTTTTTGTTTTTTTTCACAGGAACAGGATATCCCTTTGTACTAATCCTTCTTTTATGCCCAAGCTAGTTACTGAGTTGTCCTTTGAATCAGTTAGTACAACTCTCTTCCATTTTTTTGCTTCTCCTCAGTCTGCTAGTGAAAGGGTCTTACATACCTTGGCTTTGCACAGATACCTCAGGTACTGTTTGGATAAAACTGAGGTCGTTCATAATTCTGACCAACATTTTGTTTCCTTTCATCCCAGGACATTGGGTTTGGCTGTTTCTAAGCAAACCATCTCCTCCTGGATGTCAAATACCATTTCTTTTTGTTATCCTTTTCATGACAGATCTTTGTCTACTTCAGTTAGCAGTCATTCCTTTACAGATGTTGTCTCTTCTAGTGCTTTCTTCAAGGGGATGGACACCAATCCCATCCTTGAAGCTGCTGCTTGGTCTTCTGTGCATACCTTTACTAACCATTGTAAGTTGGATATGGTTTCTAGGGTCAGAATAGGTTTTGTTAGGACCATTTTGTATGGGTTTATTGAAGGCTCTTCTCAGCCTTTCGCCTCCCATTCTGTTTCTTGAGCATTTTTACTTTATCTTATAGTAATGAATACTGCAACAGAACATAGTGCAAGTGTCTAAAATCTTACTATAACAGTAGATATCCTTCTCCTCACTGCCTCACTCCAGCCTCCTCTTTCTGTTCTGATTTTTGTTTGGGATTCCCTTCTGGTGAGGGTCCCCCCTTTTTCTTCAGTATGTTCTCCTTGAAAATGTGTATGGACACTTTTGTCCTGTGGAGACTGTTCTCTATTAGGGCAATTTAATTCTAGGTAACTGCACCTGTATATCACTTTTATGCCCTATGTCCTGTGCAGGGAGCACATTTGTGATGTACAGTGCATACAAGATCATAAGGCTTTGGTATACTTGCCAAATGTTGGGCTGCCCTATAGTGAAGAATACTGCAAAAGTGAAGAGAAGGACATCTACTGTTAAGGAAGGATTTTACACAGCTGTACCCTCTACCCAAATGAGCTTAGCCTATAGGTAGCCAGAGTGAGTGTGGGAGGCATAAAAGCTTTTTTGGTGTTGGCCAGTCAATGTTTCCTTGGCAGGATACACCTATAGGCTACTGCAGCAGTGAGAATGATGAACATACTCTGTTACTGCAGCAAGGGTTAGACCATGCATATAAATGAATAATATAAATAGGCTTAAATTAAATGCAGTGAAGTGTGGTTTTGACAAAAGTTTAAAGTACTGACTGCACCCCACTGCAGGTTGATATAGACAAAGGGTCTTGGCACCATCATAGAAAAATCCCTCTATCTAGTCCAGTTAATAACTTAACATTCTTCATCTAAGTCAAAAGAAGTTGTAATTTCTTTGTACATTACCTGGATAAGACCATTTATCAACTACAATACCCACTATAATATATATCCATATGGTTGTCTTCTATATGAAGGAACATTTTAAATGCTGAGGTTAAAACTGGCATTAAGAAGTTCGAGCATACAGAAGACCAATTGCCCTAAACACTGAACACACAAAAGATCAAGAAAGGAAAAGTATTTCTTCTCTCAAACTTCACACCTCCACCACAACACTTGCTTCAAATTAGTATAAATAGTAGTAGTGTTATGGGAAGGTTATTATTAAGTGAAGGTGTAAGGTTAGGGTTGGGGGAAGGAGTAGCATTAGGATTAGGGTTAGCACCCATTACTAAGGTGGCACAGGGAACTGTAACTACACAAGACACACTCAGACATACACACACACACACAAACAACACTACTTCTACCCCCTTACATAACCCTGGCTTTAACCCTAAAATACACACTCATGCACACAAACACATAATCCTATCCCCCTACCTATTCCTGGCCCTAAACCTGACTCGCACACACAAACAAATTCTCTCACTGCCTCCAACTCTGCACACACACACACACACACACACACACACACACACACACACACACACACACACACACACACACACACACACACACACTCAGCTAAATGTTCAAGTGTTAAAGGTATCAATAGAGGATGACTGAGCATGTGGTTACACTAAGCATTAGATCGTGTTTTAATGTTTCAACTTTTAGGTGTACCAAAAGTTTTGGCATTATGGGTGGATATATGTAGTGTTTGCAGGTTAGGGTTAGAGTAATGGTGAGGAAAGGGGATATATTTAGTGCTGCACATGTGTGCTACTTTCTGTGAAGTGTATGTGAATTTTTTTTACAAGGTAAGGTATATGATTGGGAATAGTAGCAGGGGTAAGGTTAAGAGTTATCACTCATTAGAATGTGATACAGGGCTGAAGCATAGTGACATGAAAAATGGCCACATTGTTTTAACTAATATGTTTGACTGTTTTGAATATATTAATGGAAAGTATAGTGAACATTCATATTATGAACTTCCAATGATAGGATTTAAGCAGGCAATTTACACAGATAATAACAATGGAGTAGCAAATGAGCCTCATTTTTTAATGTTAGAATCATACTCATGAAAATCTGTAACCTGACAAATACAATGATTATGTATAGAAAATATGGAAACTTTTTGTTGTATCATGAAATATGTATGCATCATGCTCACAACATGAGTACTACCCAGAAAAACTCATACATCTACAGTTGCTGTCACCTGTGTAAAGTTTGCTCAATAAATTTTGCCTATAAAAACACATGGAATGATAGACTGCAAGCAATATCACTAGAGCACATGGACTTTGTACCATGCATATATATGTGCTTCTGTTTTTAGAGGGCTCTACCTGTGCAATAATATACCACTTTGGAATTTTGAGTGAGCATATTTTCATAAGGTCACTTTGTGAGCATAAATAACCTATGCCATCAGGGCATGTGACACAACTACAAAGATTATTATGCAACACTAACACTCTTGAGGGCATTCTTAGCTGGCTCACTACTAATGTTCCACAAGAAACAATAATATTAGGTGACCTAAATATTGATTGGAATCCTTGTAACTACTCAAACCCTACCTCCCATATTAACCTACATGGCTTCTCTCAACTCATTTCAGGCCCTACCAGAATTAATAAAAGCAATAATAAAGACACCACTTTGGACTGGATACTTACTAATACTCCCCAACAAACCTACACCTCTGGCACCCTACCAGAAGATCTAAGTGATCACCTATTAACCTATATTATTAGAAAAAAAACCATCATTACTTTTCCTACCACTTTCCGAACATTACGTTCCAAAAAAAAATTTAACTCAGAACTCTTCCAAGAACCAAGCTGACCATCAAACCTTCAGAGAATGTAGGAACAACACTAAAAAAGCCATACTATTAGACAAAAAGAACTACTACCTTCATCTACAACAAATATCCAATAAGGAACCAAAAAAATTTTGGTCCACAATCAATAATCTTCTATCTCCAGGCCAATCAATCACACCCAACCCACAAGACTCTCACCCTGACAACCCTACACAAATAGCTAATGCCTTTAACTCCTTCTTTACGAATACTATACAAAATCTTGCAAATCAACTATCTTCTGACACCTCAAAACTACATCCTGTTTATGTAAATACACCCCCCTCATTTCACTTTTTTCCGATATCTACGTCATATATTTTATCATTACTACAAAAACTTAAACCTTCTACCCCCTCCGAAGACAAACTCCCTGCTGAGTTCCTACAGATAGGAGCTAAAGCTATTGCCTATCCCATTTCTATACTGATAAATAGATCCATCAAAGAAAGAACTGTCACTGATATCTGGAAAATATCTCACATCATCCCACTACACAAAGGGGGAAACTCTAATGAATTCTCTAACTATCGTCCCATTGCTTTATTATCACCCATTGCCAAAATCTTGGAAAAATGTATCCATAAACAACTCCTAAACCATCTTCTCCAAAACAAACTACTTGCTAACTGTCAACATGGCTTTAGACCTTCCCACAGTACCACCACTGCACTGCTCTCATTCACAAATACCATCAACACTAACCGTAACATAAACAGTCTTTCTTCTGCACTATTCATTGACTTATGTAAAGCCTTTGACATGGTGAATCATCAAATACTCTTGCACATTCTTAATTCTCTCTCACTTGATCCTAACAGCATAACTTGGTTTAAATCTTACCTAGAAAACCGTCAACAAGCAGTACTCTGGAAGAACTCATAATCTGAACACCTTTCTATCTCCTTAGGTGTACCACAAGGCTCTATCCTAGGTCCACTTCTTTTTTCCATCTTTATTAATGACCTTCAATCAGCTATCCCTTTTACTACCTGTATTCAATATGCAGATGACTCAACTATAATCTGCACAGCTACCTCTCAAACTGAACTTCAGTCTCTTACCCAAAAAGCCTTTAACACAGTAGAACAATGGTTCTCTCAACGCTGCCTTCTACTCAATACTAAGAAAACAAAGCTACTACTCTTCTCGCCAACACGTAAGCAAATCCCCCTAAATTTCTCTATCTCTTCCAACAACAATACTAGTATCTCTCCCGACACCACCACAAAATTACTTGGAATTACAATAGACAATAAACTTAATTTTGAAAATCACATTAACTCTACTATAAAAACTGTGAACAAAAAAATTGGAACCCTATATCGAATCAAACCATTTCTTACCCCAGCTACTAGAATTACCCTAGCCAAAACTCATCTTATCTCTACTTTACTCTATGCATGCCCTATTTATACCAACCTGTCAAAAACAAACCTTAATAAACTAGTTATATTCTACAACAGCATTGCTAGATTTGCTACCGGATCTCCTTTTAGGACCCATCACTGCCTTAATGTAAGACAACTTTGCTGGCTAGAACTTCACAATCAGATCGAACTACAACAACTTATAATAGCTCACAAAACCCTGTACCAACCCGCTAAAACTCCAATACTCACCAGCTTCATTACCCCTTATTATAACCTGCAACATCTACGCTCCTCTAACAAACTTTTGATCAACAGGACTACAACTAATAACTCTGCAGGAGATAGCTTGTTCTCCAACTCAGTTGGAAAACTATGGAGCAAATTATCCTCTGATATCTCATCTCTGACTTCTCTTCCTATTTTCAAGAACAATCTCAAAAAGTATCTCAATAAAAAATGGATATGCCCCTGCACTAACCTAGACTAGCCTTGCTCTTCCTTTTCTTGTCTCCCTGCCCTCCCCTCTCTCCCGTCTTTATCCAATAACCCAGTTGAGGTCTCCTAGCCCCTCAACTATACATTAAGATAGTGAACTGACCCGCTGACTAGTTATCCCTGAGTGTTTCTCCACTCTCTCATAGGTGTAAATTCTGCCTCCCTTTCATAAAGTAACTCTTTTATTTAGCCCTAGGATGATATTTAAATCCATTAACTCATCCTTTACTAACTCTGATACCTTTCCTATCTTTCCTTCTCTTCCTTTCTTACTTTATCCTCAGGCTATTCATTATGCTTTCTAATTATGTTACTTTGTAAAATGTACTATGCTTTCCCCATGACAGAATATGTGGGATCCTATATCTCACTTATGTGTAAGACTATTGTGTTACTAATTTCCCAATTAACTAAAAAAAAAAAAAAATGTTTTGTTTTTACTTGACTTACTTCTTACTATTTTAGCTTAAATTACATTATGTTCACTTTTTATTAAACTATGTATTAATACTTGGAGCTTTTCTCCCCGGGCCTCTACTGAAAATGGACATATATCCAGCTAGACTAGCCCGGTCAACAAATGTAAAATAAAATAAATAAATAAACTGTGCTTCCAAGTACTTGCTTGCTTGTCAAGTACATGTAAGGACTTCATACCTCTCAGCTGTCCAGATTTTCACAGAAAGTCCAGATTTTTGTTTCATATTTTTGGTTTGTTCCTCAAAATATTTGATTTTCTGGCAAATCACTGAGGATTAAAGTCAGTAAATAATGACATACTTTTGAGTTTCTATCTTCACATCCTTCATAAAATGCATGCTAATACAAATCCTGTTATTCTAACAACTTTCTAAGTTTACAACAGCAATATTTAAAATCTGTCCCTATTTTTTAGGCTTTTGTTCCACCAATATTTTAGGCTTTGTCCATATTTCTTGCACTAAGAGGTTGAGATGTATGATGGTCATCTTTTTGTGTGAAAGTGTTTTTCTTACCTCAAATCTGTCTCTCTTCCTGGGTAACAAAAAATAGTCCAAAGAGCTGTTGCTTTGGCTAGGAATTCCTGGTTCCCTCAGTGATGACTGTACCCTGGCCCAGCAATCAAGGAGCCTCAATCCTCACCACTAACACCAGGGATGTTGTCTCCTAGAAGAGGAAAGGATGACTCATACACATAGTAAAGTACAATTTTCCTTAAGTGCACACAGAGATCACAGTCAGTCTGGGGCTGGCTGCTCCCTTGCTCATCAGATCCCTACTAAGACTCCCCACTGGCACAGCTATAGGGTCCAGGTCTCAGCCTAACTGGGCAAGCTAAAACCTCCAGTACCCTCTCTGTCCAACCAGTGCTTCGTGTCCCTGCCAAGTAGCTGACACAACACACACACTTTGAGATAAGTATTTATACAACTTCACAGACACTCCTGGGAAAGGCTGACACAGATTCTCCAGTTATGCCCTTTACCCAGACTATACGGTAGTAATTACTGCCACCACCCAGTTAATAATATCAGCTACTAAAAGGCCCTTAAAAGGGTGTCCAGTTATTACTGTGCAATATTAACATCCAATGGTAATGTGACTATACAGTCTAAGGTTTATTGGAAGGGCTTAGACAGTAAACTTTATAAAAATATAATGTACTCCAAAGCATACTTCAACTCTACACAAAGCAGCCACAGGTAGAAGGTTTTAAAAATATTTAATAATAAATAATTAAAACACAAGACAAAACTACTACACCACAGAGATGTCTAAGAGTTCACAGATCATACAGAAACGTAAAATAATACAGTAGGACAGGTCTGGTTTAAAAAAAAATACCTAATTAATCTTTACTAGCTTTAACTATTCCTACAAGATATCACAGTGCTAAAAACTTACATGTGAGCATAAGCATTGTGCTGATAAGTTAGATGTCCAGATCAAAATGCTCCAGGTCTCTTGTGACAAATAGAATTTAAACATTACTAACAAACATGTCTCTAAGGCCCTCCCAGAATTACATCATTTTTGACACTTGGGTTTTCCCAGTATTCATATTGCATCATCTTAACACCTGGTCTGAGTTCTCAGGCCACAAACTGCATTATTTAGCAATCTAACACCTCCTCAGAAACTTACAATGATACAAGACATTTCACAGGTATATGCTAACAGAAACTAAAGCAATAAAAACACCTTCCACATCTAAATTCTGGTCATAAACTTTAGCCTTAAAACGATGGGCATGAAATCTTCATCCAGCCGCCCCCGAGCTGAATTCTAACATGAAAGGATACAACATGCTTCACTGGGCCAGTAGAGTAAAATGTTGTCACATATTTTGCAGTTCCACATTTCACAGTGTTTTCTTACATTTAAAAACACAAGCCTGTATTTTACATTTATTTATACAGTTGATAGAATTATATATCAAATTCTATTTAACAAGGCTGGCAGCCTTCGCCCATCTCTCCCCAGTCATCACATCTCTTCCCCCCAGGGAACTCAAGCAAGTTTTTCAAGTGCCCCTTGAGAAACATCACTTGAGAGTGTCAGGTCTATCTGGGTGTACCTCACCCCATTCCCTGTCTTGAGAGCCCATCTGCATTGGCAAAGCTACTCACACTGCGGTGCTGCACTGACATATCATATGCTTGCAACCCCAGACTCCATCTTAGCAACTTGGCATTTTGCTGACTGTCTCTCTTCAACCATGTTAAAGGGTTGTGATCTGTCATCACAGTGAATTTTCTTCCATACAGATAAGGCTGAAGTTTTTGTAGTGCCCACACTATGGCTAGACATTCCTTTTCTACCGCTGCATAGCATTCCTCCCTGGGTTAGAGCATACAACTGAGATAAACCACTGGGTGCTCTTCTCCCTCTGAAGAAATCTGGCTAAGTACAGCCCCCACCCTATAGTTTGAAGCATCCACCTGCACAAAAAAGTCTTTGCTGTAGTCTGGACTGGCTAACACAGGGGGTCCTCCCAAAGCTTCCTTAAGCTTCTGAAATGCCTGCTCACATGCTGGGGTCCACACTACCTTATCTGGCCTGCTCTTCCTTGTCAGGTCTGTGAGGGGAGCAGCTATGGTACTATAATTGGGAACAAACTTTCTGTAGTACCCTGCTGTCCCTAAAAATGCCCTCACCTGCTTTTTGGTAACAGGTGCAGGCCATGCCTGAATAGCTTCCACTTTGGCAGGTTCTGGCCTTATCTTACCACTCCCCTCTCTATGTCCTAGGTAGGAGACCTCTGCCATACCCACCTGACATTTGCTCGGCTTAATGGTCAACCCTGTCCTCTGTAGTCTGCCCAGCACCTCCCTGACATGCTGAAGGTGCTCTTGCCAGGAATGGCTGTAGATAGCAATATCATCCATGTAAGCAAGGGCAAACCCTCCTGCTCCTACTAAGATGTGATCTACCAGCCTCTAGAAAGTCGCTGGGGCATTCTTCATCCCAATGAGCATCTTTGTGAACTCATACAAGCCAAAAGGAGTCACAAAGGCTGACTTATCTCTAGCACTGGGAGTCAAGGGCACCTGCCAGTAACCCTTGGTAAGATCAATGGTTGTAAGATACTTAGCTCCACCCAGCTGCTCTAGGGTCTCATCTGTCCTAGGCATGGGGTAAGCATCCAACTCTGTGTGACTATTTAATTTCCTGTAATCCACACAAAACATGTTGCTGCCATCCTTCTTTGGCACCAATGCTACTGGTGAGGCCAAGGGACTTCTGGACTCTTGAATCACCCCTAGTTCCAACATCTCCTGTACCTCCTCCCTCAGAGTCTATAAGGGGCCTGCCTAATAGGCCTTTGGGGTCCTGCATCCACCAGGTAATGTACCAGGTGGGTACTCCCTAGGTTTCCAGTGAACATGTCCCCAAATCCCTGCAACACTGCTCAGATTTCTTGAACCTGGGTAGGAGATAGCTGCTGTGGGACATTGCTACCCCTTCCACCGAGGTGTCAACCCGAGCCTCACTGAAGAGATCACTCCCAAGATCTCTCTCAGACTCCTCCTGCAATCCACTGCAAATGCTCAGCACAAGGGCCTCCCTATCATGCTAAGGTTTCATCATGTTAACATGGTACAATTTGTGCCCCTGACGTCTGCCTAGCACTTCCACCATGTAGTTAACATCACATACCTTTCTTATCACCTTGTACGGTCCCTCCCAAGCTGATTGCAACTTGTTGTGTCTGACAGCAATGAGAACCATCACCTGCTTCCCTACAGCAGAATCTCTAGCTCGAGCATTCTTGTCATACCACACCTTTTTCTGTTGTTGGGATTCTGTCAGGTTCTCCTGGGCCAGGCCCATGAGTTCCCTGAGCCTTGTCCTAAGGTCCAGGACATATGCCACAAAAGATCCTTGTGAGATTCACACTCACCTTCCCACTCATTTCAAATTAAATCTAGAGGTCCCCTCACCCTATGCCCATACAGCAACTCAAAGTGTGAAAAACCTGTGGATTCCTGTGGAACCTCTCTGTAAGCAAACAACAGATGGGGCAAATATTTATCCCAATCCCTCTTAAACTGATCTGCAAATGCCCATAGCATGGACTTGATTGTAGAGTTTAGCCTCTCAACAAGACCATTAGTCTGGGGATGGTAGGGGATGGTCTTCATGTGCTTCACCCCACAGGACCTCCACAGACAAGCCAGCAGGTCTGACATAAAATTGGCACCTCTGTCAGACAGTATTTCCTTTGGGAAACCTACCCTGCTGAAAATCTCTAGCAAAGCATTTGCCACCTTCACAGCCTCAATGGAGGACAAAGCCACTGCCTCAGGGTATCGTGTAGCATAATCTAGAATCACCAGGATATACTTTTTCCCTGTGGAACTTGGGGTACTCAGAGGACCCAAAATATCCATAGCTACCCTCTGAAATGGCTTCTCAATCACAGGCAAAGGCATCAAAGGAACTCTCACCTTGTCTCCTGCCTTGCCTACCTTTTAGCACTGCTCACAGGTCCTGCAGTACCCTGTTACATCTCTGGAAATTCCAGGCCAATAGAAATTTTGCATAATACACCTCTTTGTATGTTTTATGCCCATATGATCTGCAAAGGGAATATCATGGGCCATGGCTAGAAGCGCCAGATGGTAAGCTCTAGGCACTACCAACTGCTGTACTCTCTCATTTTCTAGCCCTCCCTCAGGGGTCCACTCTCTGTACAGTAACCCTTTGTTCCAGTATACAGATTCCCCCTTCCCTTGAGAATTAGGTGCCTCCCTAGCTACCTGCCTCAGGCCTTGCAATGTAGGGTCTGAGAGCTGAGCCTGTCTCAAGTCTCTCCTTGTAACCCTTCCTAGCTCCCCTTCCAATGGAAGTCTGGCATCCTCTGACAGTGGTGCCTCACTGTCAGCCTGGGTACTACTACTCACCTCTACCTTTCAGTTACCCTGTCCAAAGAAACATAAGTACCCACAAGAAGTTGTGGCTCAGATTCAGTCTCACTGCTACAGTGTAGCTCACTCCCTGAAGTAACCACCTCAGCAGTCCTGGCTGCAAGTATGCAGTCTGTCTGGGTCTTCCCAAGGCTACCAGACCCACATGCTTGTCTCCTCGCCTCACTGCATGTAACTGCATAAGTACATAGTACTGCCTCATCCAAATCCTTCCCTCTTAGGACATCTGCAGGATGGTAGTTCCATACCCCTGTTATCTGAAGACAACCCACTGTTGGCATTTTGTCTTTCCCACTTACTGGCTCCCTCACCTTTGGTTCCCAACCTTGCCTCCATGGACACCTGTATGCCACATGGCCCCACTGGTTGCATTCAAAACATTTAACCCTAGCTCCTGGACATATACCTGGACTAGTGGCTTCCCCTGCTACTGGCGGATTCTGTTGGGGCAGTCTGTGCTGCCCAAAACGGGTTCCTTTAGTCCCATGAGCAGTACTGCAGGTCTCTTTCCTGTGCAGGGCTGCCCTGATTGCTAGGTATAGGTCTCCCTTCTTCCCCAACTTCTCTGAAGTAGCACACTGTCTATCAGCCAACCAGATTCTCATGTCCTCAGGCAAAGGGCTAAGAGCTTGTTCCCTTACCAAAAGGTCTGCCAGCCCTTCAAAAGTGGTGACCTGACATCCACTCACCCAGCTATGAAAATAAGTGCTCAGTTCAACAACATATTCACATACATTTTCATCTGCCTTGCGTCTATGCTCACGAAACGTTTTCCTATACATTTCAGGTGTTAGCTTAAAACATTCTAACAAATGTATTTTTACAGCAGTATAATCAAAACAGACAGTGTCATGCATTTTTGCTAAAGAAGTTACAGCTTTACCATGGAGTAAGGGGGGGTCAGGAACCGTACCCAGAGCCCTTGGTCAACTTCATACTGTTTACATACCTGCTCAAACATATGAATGAAGCTATCAAAATTATACCCCTCTTTAAACTGTAGAAGAAATTTACTAACCTTTTGTGCTTCTGTGGTCCGGTTACTCCCTTCCCCATTACCTCCGTGACTCTGGCGAAGAGTCAGCATTTCCATCTCATGCCTCCTCTGCCGTTCATTTTCCTCAGCTTGTAGACTCCTCATTTTCTCAGCTGCTTCTAGTTCCATATGCCTGGCCTCCAACTCAAGTCTCTTTAGCTCCAGCTGGATTTTTAAGTCCACTACAGAAAGGTTGAGCTGTCCATTCTCCGAGGATATTGTATCTCCACTGTCAGTCTGATTATCCTCCAGGCTGCCGTTTTCTGATGCAGCTGTAACCAAGGCTGCAATCAGGTCTGCCTTAGTCAGGTTTCCATGCACCAGCCCCCTAGCCTGGCACATCTATGCCAACTGGCTCCTTGTCAGCTTTCCATACTCTTCTGCTGACATGTTACCTGCTCACCCTGACTAACACTAAGCTAACAAAAGAAATAAACAATTGTGATCTGAACTCTTGGTATACACTGCATAGCTGTTTTAGAGTACAAAACACTTCTAGAGATCACTGTACATAAGCTACAGGAATTCACTCTACCCACACCACTACAAGCCAATTAGTATGTGAAGTAGATCCCACCACTGCCAAACACTTGTGATGACTGTGCCCTGGCCCAGCAATCAAGGAGCCTCAATCCTCACCACTAACATAAGGGAGGTTGTCTCCTAGAAGAGGAAAGGATGACTAATACACACAGTACAATTTCCCTTAAGTTCACACAGAGATCACAGTCAGTCTGGGGCTGGCTGCTCCTTTGCTCACCAGATCCCCAATAAGACTCCCCACTGCAACAGCTATAGGGTCCAGTTCTCAGCCTAACTGGGCAAGCTAGAACCTCCAGAACCCTCTCTGTCCAACCAGTGCTTTGTGTCCCTGCCAAGTAGCTGACACAACACACACACACTTTAAGATAAGTATTTATACAACTTCACAGACACTCCTGGGAAAGGCTGACACAGATTCTCCAGCTGTGCCCCTTTACCCAGACTATATGGTAGTAATTACTGCCACCACCCAGTTAATAATATCAGCTACTAAAAGGCCCTTAAAAGGGTGTCCAGTTATTACTGTGCAATATTAACATCCAATGGTAATGTGACTATACAGTCTAAGGATTATTGGAAGGGCTTAGACAGTAAACTCTATTAATATATAATGTACTCCAAAGCATACTTCATCTCTACACAAAGCAGCCACAGGTAGAAGGTTTTAAAAATATTTAATAATAAATAATTAAAACACAAGACAAAACTACTATACCACAAAGATGTCTAAGAGTTCACAGATCATACAGAAACTTAAAATAATACAGTAGGACAGGTCTGGTTTCAAAGAAAAATACCTAATTAATCTTTACTACCTTTAACTATTCCTACAAGATATAACAGTGCTAAAAGCTTACATGTGAGCATAAGCAGAGTGCTGATAAGTTAGATGTCCAGATCAAAATGCTCCAGGTCTCTTGTGAGAAATAGAATTTAAACATAACTAACAAACATGTCTCTAAGCCCTCCCAAAATTACATAATTTTTGACACTTGGATTTTCCCAGTATTCATATTGCATCATCTTAACACCTGGTCTGAGTTCTCAGGCCACAAACTGCATTATTTAGCAATCTAACACCTCCTCAGAAACATACGATACAAGACATTTCACATGTATATGCTAACAGAAACTAAAGCAATAAAAGCACCTTCCACATCTAAATTCTGGTCATAAACTTTAGCCTTAAAACAATGGGCATGAAATCTTCATCCAGCCACCCTCGGGCGAATTCTAACATGAAAGGATACAACATGCTTCACTGGGCCAGTAGAGTGCAATGTTGTCACATATTTTGCAGTTCCACATTTCACAGTGTTTTCTTACATTTTAAAACACAGGCCTGTATTTTACATTTATTTATACAGTTGATAGAATTATATATCAAATTCTATTTGACTAGGCTGGCAGCCTTCGCCCATCTCTCCCCAGTCATCACACCCTCAAACACAAAAGGAATGGGCAATCATATGTAGGTAGAGGAGCCATTGGACTCAGTAGAGGAGAGAAAGAAAGAGAATGAAAAAAGAAAAGAAAGAAAATCTATGTGTTGTATTGAAGTGCATGCATCTCAGCATTCAGTATTACACTGAGGCATGCGATACTATAACAATAACCCACGCCTGGGTGTGGGTAATGCTAAATTTACCCACGGTGGGCGTGGTTTGGTCCCGAGGGCGAAGCCCGAGGGACCAAACAAAGCCAACCGTTGGGTAAATTTAGCATTACCCACACCCAGAAGTGGGTTATTGCTATTATACCATGACATTATTTAAGAAAAGAAACTGTTACTTTTCTTAAATAATGGCATAGTATAATGCCTGTTTACTGCCCTTCCGCAGATGTCTGGCATCCGCAGTTCTGATGTACCGCGCCTGCGCAGTACATCAGAGTTGGCAGCAACGGAGAAAGCAAGATCTCCGCTTTTATGTCGCTATGTTAAATGGGTTTAACATAGCGAGACAGTTTTAAAATAAGCAACGGAGTCCGTTGCTTATTTTAAAACTGTCTCGCTATGTTAAACTCATTTAACATAGCGAGACACTAAAAAGCAATGGAGATCTTGCTTTCTCCGTTTTTTAAACACTGTCTCGCTATGTTAAATGGGTTTAACATGCGAGACAGCTTTAAAATAAGCAACGGAGATCTCCGTTGCTTATTTTAAAGCTGTCTCGCTATGTTAAACCCATTTAACATAGCGAGACAGTGTTTTAAAACGAAGTTATACTAATGGAAAAAAGTCCGGGCGACCGGACCTTTTTCCATTAGTATAACTCGATTTACAACGGGCACGCTGGCCAATCAGCGTGCACGTTTTGGGGGGGTCATGGTATAATGCCAGTTAATACACTCATGGTATGCTCATAAATGCATACATTTGCATTGAACTTTGCCTCTAGAAATACGGTCATTATAAACTACTCTCACAGATTCCATGAATGCAAAATACTCCAGTTAGCTCTTTGCTTCATGTGCAGATACTACGTACAGAGTGTTATTTTTAAGCAAGCCTCAAAGTAGCTTGGATATATATAAATATGCTTCCTCAGCCATGAACTGACACCTCAAGTATCAGGTGCCATGCTGCGTACCTGCAATCTATGATCAATGGTGCAGATCAGTTCTTGGGCAGATGAGATTTCACCCCTGAATGAGACACTGAATTTCTAGGCTGAGTATAGAGATAATATAATCCTTACCTTCCTAATCCAGCTTTGTGGCATGGGTAGAAGGAGCCCTGATTGTGTCCCAGCTGAAAGAAGTGATGTAGCCTACTCGTCACTCTCTGGTAGACACAGAAGGACATGCCTAAGGGGCATGCTTCCTTTAATGAATCTGCAAAGAGGATCACAAGCATAATGAAAGCAGTCTGCTTATCAGAGGACAGTGATTATTGAGGCACTTGTGATGCTTCAAAGTTTCTAAATGAAATATATATATATTAAGTGAATACATTCACAGGCTGCTTAACATTTAGAGTGGTTGGGTTGTGATAACAACAATTGTTCCTTTTCATGTTTCACAGACATGGTTGTGAATGGTGCCAACAAGGTGAACCACTGGTAGTCATACTTGCAGAGGATATTACTGGCAATGAGCACCATCTTCTGATGGAGCTGGAACACCTGCACCTTGCAGTCAGTGATAATGTACTGTAGCTGGTCAGTCATCTCAGGTATACCATGAGCAGTGTTCTAGCTACAGTAACCTCAATCTTCCAAGGAATTGCTCCCAGAGATGGGAGATTACCAGCCACTCAGGAGCAGCTGGTATGCCATTGTTTCCATTGTTGCCATCTCAGGAATGGCTAGATAACTCTGACATTTCCTCCTGCAATCTTCTCTAGAGAATTAACCTAGCTGCCCTCCTTCAACAGTGAATAATCTGTGCTGAGAGATCTGTTCAAGGAGGCATATGCAGAAATGCAGCTTTGCTTGCACATTTTTGCTGTGCTGTTTGAAAATGTGTTTCTGTACTTATTTTTTATTATTATTATTATTTGAATTTGTATACTGGAGTAAGTTACTGATCCAGCCAGAACTTTATCAAACAGAGACTGAGAGGTAATTAAAACCAAATAAACTCAGGAGAAATACAGTCAACAAAACTCAGAAACTAGTTGGCAAGCGATGAGGATACAGACGGATGGGTTGTTTTAAACAAATTAAAGGGTATCAGTATAAATACAAGTCAGATCACATTAGCATTGTTTGCATTATGCACGAATGGCATAAATACAAATGTGAATCTGATTGCAGTGCCATTATTTTTATTATATGAACAGGTGAAAGAAGTTCGGAGATGAGAGGAAAGGAAAGCGAGAGGATGAGAACAAAATGTGCACAGAAGAGCAGTGGTAGACAGAGGTGAAGGAGATGTAAACAGGAGACGGGAGAGATTATTTGTATACACACCTAGGTGGTAGTATGCCAAAATACAAATGTGGGATAAGATGCTGGTGGAAAAACAGTGGAGTATACAGGTATGAAAAGGTGTGGGTAATTGTAAGAAGAGTAATTCTCAGAACGATGAGGCCCCAACTGAAATAAACATATCAGGATCTTAATCAAGTCCACCAATGCCAAGTTTGAGACTAAAATAGCTACCCAAGCCAAAGACAACCACAAAGCCTTTTTTTAGTTATGTTCTTAATCTCAGAAGCACAACTAAGTGATGCACTGAGCTAATTGTGAATGATGCTAGCTACACTGAGGCTAAAGATATAGTGAATCTACTGCCTGATAAATTCAACTCAGACTTTACCATTCTCTCCCCTTCATCTATCCACAAGATATACCAGAAACAGGCTCCCCTTCAGCTACCAGGCAAGGAAAAGTCCTAAAAGTACCATCTAAAGCAAAAACATCATGCATTAGTGAATTGTGACAGTATCCATAAATGCATCTTAAATAGCATGAAGAATGATCTAGCCACCCACCAAAAGTACTGTTCAACCTTAGTCTCATTACAGGTTTTGTATCAAGTGAGGGAAAAGCAGCTACAATCATTCTCATGCATAAAGGAGGACCTTACACATACCCAGGCAATTACAGACCCATAAGATTGACCAGCTTCATATGGAAAGCCATGGAAAGACTCATTATGGAACTAAACAATAAGAGTATAGAGAAACTCCAAACACAGTACACATCTCAGTTTGGATTCATCAAGGGCAGGTCATGCTTACTCAACCTGTAGACTTTTTTGAAAAACTCACCAAAGCAATGGATGAAGGTAAAATAGTATACGCCGCATACCTTGATCTGGCCAAAGTTTTTGACACAATCCTCCTCTTAGACATAGTAGAAAAGCTAACTAAACAGAGAATAGACCCACACATCACCTGATGGCTTGTAAACTGACTCAAAGGTAGGATGCAGAAGATCAAAACAAGGGAAGCTACATCCACAAAGAGACCAGTCATCAGTGGTATCTCCAGGGTTTGGTGCTGAGACTTCTCCTGTTTGGCATCTACTGCTCTGAAGGAAAACCAATATGAAAGTGCTCTGTCTGACTAAGTATGCTGATGATGGAAAGCTATGAGCAGTCATTGAATCCACAAATAACTTAGATATCATACAGGAAGGTTTGTCCCAAGCAAATAGCTGATGCTCAAATCATGAACTGAAACTAAACACCAAAAAGTGCATCATTATATCCTTTGGAAAGTCATCTATTCCTGAGAATGGCCACATTAACAATATGCCCCTAAGAGTTGACCCAATTATTCAGGATCTGGAAACTTATGTGGACAGTGATCTAACTTTCGACCAACATGTGCCCACTGTTTTAAGGAAGTCATTCAATATTGCACAGCTTATAAACAAAGGGATTGTGTTTAGATCTAGAGAGCTCATTGTTCCCACTTTACCCAACCTTCTTTAAGCCAGTCATTGAGTATAATGCCCTGTTTGGCATGTATCTGTCTAGACACATGCAACAACTAAAACAACTCCAGAGATACCTTATTAAAAGGCTACAAGGCTTAAACGATATGCCCTACATGGACCGACTCAAAGTCCTTTCACTATACCCGGTAACCTACAGACTGCTAAGTGATGATGTGTATCTGACATACAGGGTATCCTATGACAGTACTGATGCTCCTACTGCACATTAGCAAGTCAAATGTTGTCACTTCTGTAACATCTACAACATTATTTGGAGGGACACGTAGATCTCACAGAGGATAGCACTGCCCTGGAATAGATTCCCCATCCATGTGAAATCAAAATCATCTCATTAATTATCTAATCTAGGATTCCATTTATTCTCAGTAGGGGTGATATGTAATTATGGACAATGAGATGAGTAAAGCCAATCGAAGGCCAACTGGAATTAGTTAATTCATGCACTAAAAGTGAAAATGACTAAGCTTAAAATGGCATAAAGTGACAGCTAACCTAGTATTTCCCTACAGATTTACACAAGAAGGAAAAGTAAGGTAAGGGAAGGAGGAATTATAAAAAGGGAAATGATTTAAAGATTTAGTGGTGTTAATAAAGCTTAACAGAAGCAATGTTATTATTATAGTTATGTGTAGCATGGAAGTGTGCCTAGTAGTTGAATGGCTTATGTCTGGTGATTGATTAAGGAGTAGTTACAGGTAAGAGAGCACGTTAAGTAGCATTTGAGTGCTGCTCTGAATGCAGAGTACATCTTTTGCTTTTTGATATTAGGTGGTATAGATTCTTAGAATATATGGTCACTTTCGTGTCAACAAGAACTGAAGGGTGGTGGCTGAAGAGTATTAACAGTGTAATTGTCAGTGTGTTTCAGGAATGGCACAGCAGATGGCATTGTTGTCTCACAGCAAGAGGTTCTCTGGTTTAATTCTCGGTTGGGGTGCCTTCTGTGTGGAGTCTTCATATCTTCCCTGTGCTGGTGTGGGTTTCTATTGGGTGCTCTGGTTTCTTCTCACATTCTAAACACATGCAGTAGGTGGACTGGACTCTCTAAATTGGCCATAGGTGTTAACGTGCATGTGAGTGTGTGGCATGGAAGAGCAGCTGTGGCAGGGCTAGCCACAGAGTACTGTGAGTCTTGGCTCTAGATGATTGTCACACTTGAGGCGATGCCTGAACCATATGTGCACAAATGGGAAAAGGGGATGAAGATGGATGGATGGCAGCACATTTCTAATATTTTGAGTATCCTGGAAAGACAGAGGAAGGATTCCATTAGCTTGTAAGGGAGCCAGGCAATGAAGCTGTCTTTGAGGTGCCAGGGTAATGAAGTCAACAAATGCTGTCTGCATTAACTTGTAAATCAAATCTATTTGTTTATGAAGCAATTACAGTACTCTAATTGTGGAAGGCATATGTCATACCCTGTTTCCTTAGGTATAAAATTGTCCCAGCCACATTTCATAGTAAAATGATAATATTATAAAACAGAGATGAATATATATTTATATATGAGTGTATAGCTCACAGTACATAACATGAATCAACATCTAAGCTATACAATTCAGCCAGCAACATTTCTGAAACTCACATAAGTATATAGCTATATATATATATATATATATATATATATATATATATATATATATATATATGTGTGTGTGTGTGTGTGTGTGTGTGCATGGGCACGCATGCGCATGTACAGGTATAGGTATACGCAGATATGGATATATCCATCTGCATATGGTTTCATTTTATAATCTCGAAATACTGAAATATCGAATTACAGTATCTCAATACTATAAAGCCGAATTTTCTAAATACCGAAACCCCGAAAGAGCAAAATTCAAAACCGCGAACGTAAACACACCATACACCACACAACACATACACCATCCTTCTGACAATACAACAAACAAACAAAACACACACAAACACAAAAACACAAATAAACAAACCTACCCTACAAATAAGCAGGGGGGGCAAGCCCCCTATACCCTGCTACTTATATATACTAACTCCGAGGCCACACTAAACAGAAAAAGACAGTACATTCACCACCACACACTCTACAGTCCCCTTGCGCGCGCACACACACACACACACACACACACACACACACACACACACACACACACACACACACACACACACGCACATTACATTATATACAAACACCACCACTTTCAACACTTAAATGCTCATACTTTCACGTGCCTACCCTAACCCACACCTAAAACTTCCAAACACACTCACATACACTCAAATACCTACCCAAAACCCATAAAAAAAATTCACTTACCTTAATCTCCAGCCAAATCCACACACCAAACCATATATATGGGTTACCTTCATTTGACTGACAAACATTTGAATCAGACCAAATGACTGAAATTTCATTTCCCTGACACTTCATTTGACTGACAGTTCATTTGACTGACAATTAGTACTGGCAGTGTGTAGAGCACTGTTAGGCAAGTAACAGGAATATGCCCTTTTCCCCACTGTAGTGCGACCCTGAAGTTAGTATATATTGTTATGGGGGTGTGGGGTGCACTGTACAATATTTCCTACCAAATTATATTGTAGTTATGATTTAGATCAGAACTTCTGCTGTTTTTTTTTTTCATTTCCACTGTATTCCTTTTATTTTGGTAATTACCTTCTTGACCACTGAGTCAGTTTACTCTTATTACCTAACTTTTTTGATCTGATAATATTCTTAAATATAATAAAGAACAAACATTTCCTTTAAATTTCTCAAATTTCATTTATATTCATCTGCTCTACCTTAGTTTACCAGTTCCATTTGTTTGTATCTATTCTAAAAAGTAGTCAAGACAGATTGGACTGCAATTATATTTTGATTGTGCACCTTTTAATGTATTACAATATGAGTAGTAATTAAGTGTTCATTACCCATGAATAGCAGGGCACAAATTACAATCCAGACTCACTTCTCCCTTAATCACAGACAATGTCCCAAATACTTGTCCTTCTTATATGTTTGTTAATTCTCTGAATTAAAATGTGGTAATTTAAGTAACATATGAACATGTTGCCTCACAGCAAGAGGTTCTCCCTTTCGATTCTCGGCTTAGGTTGGGAGTGTCTTCTGTGTGGAGTCTGCATGTCCTTTCGAAAGTCATGCATTGAATGGGCATGCCTTTGTTGAAGGTTGGGCATCTGGCTGGTAACTCAACACCATAAAATCCAACTGCCAATCATTAGTGTACCGAAGTTCCACTGTGGGACCCCTAAATGGGAAAAGCCGAAAGACAAACAACAACATGAACATTTTCTTTTAAATGGTACTTTTTTGTGTGTATCTAAGGGAATGTTTAAATGTAAAAAAATAAAGGGTTGTGTGTGTACAGATGTGTATCTAAGGGAATGTTTAAATTTAAAAGTTGTACCTGAAGAGTTGTGTGTGTACAGATGTGTATCTAAAGGAATGTTTAAATTTAAAAGCTGTACCCAAAGGGTTGTGTGTGTACAGATTGTGTATCTAAGGGAATGTTTAAATTTAAATGTTGTACCTGAAGGGTTGCATGTGTACAGATTGTGTATCTAAGGGAATGTTTAAATTTAAAAGTTGTACCTAAAGGGTTGCATGTGTACACATACCCAGACAATGTTGAAGAGGGATCTGAATTTCACTCAGAATTGATAAGAATATTTGATTCATGTGGTTTTGAAATTTTGAAAGCTATTATTTAGCAAAATGAAAGGTTAATGGGTGTTTTGAATGAAAAAATTAAGAATGTCAACACCTGTATCTTAAAAGATTTAATGTTTACTGTAGCCGAAGAGAAAAAGAAGTATTTTGACCTAAGAGCCGAAGTAGGTGAAAAAGTGTCATTGATTGTTGGTAGAAAGAGAAGAAAGTTAAATAGGGATCTGCATGAATTGAGCATAATACTCACTACCCTAGACCAAAAGATACTGCTAATGTTGAAAGGTATGGAAATATGGGTGGGTACAACAATGGTAGGCATGCCTACTATGGTTCTGGTTATGTTAACTATGATTCTAGTACAGATCACCCTGCCGGGCACACTAACTATCAGGACCCTTTAGAATACCCCCCCTCCGAAGGTCCGAGAGACTGAAGAGCAAGCCTATGACCAATTATTATCAGGGCAATTGGAGGGGGTGGAACAACAACAGGAGGGGGAAACAAACTCAATAGTTGTTACTGGTAGCACCACAGTACATGATGAAATGGAGTCAGATGAATGTATTGTGGAAAATGGACCTATTCTCACTTGCCAGGGACACACTATTTTTAATTATTCAAGTTTGCACATTACTAAGGTCTTTTTTGATTTATTTTTAAAAGGTTTTAAATTTGTTTTCCCCAAAAAATGTGTTTTAAGTAATATATTAATTGACTTGAAAATTACTTAAAACACATTTTTTGCAGGGAACAAATGTATTAATTGACTTGAAAATAGAAGCCGCGGTGGTGCAGCAATAGCATTGTCGCCTCACAGCAAGAGGCTCTCCCATTCGATTCTCGGCTGGAGCACCTTCTGTGTGGAGTCTACATGTCCTCCCTGTGGTCGAGTGCCGTTCGAAAGACATGGATGACTGGGCATGCCTTTGTTGAAGGCTGGGCATCGGGCTGGCACCTGAACATCGTAAAATTCTACTGCCAATCATTAGTGGTCCAGAGTTCCGCTGTGGGGACCCCTAACTGGGAAAAGCCAAAAGAAAAGCAACAACATTAATTGACTTGAAAATGTGCATCCGCAAGAAGAATTTAGAACTTTTTCTGGATGTGCAAAGTGTTGCGAGTGAAGGTTTGAGAAGGAAAAGTGTGTGTAATCCCCCTGTGCACCCTCAGCTTAAAAAATTAGAGAATGTTTTGGAAATGGAACTTAGAGAAAAACTTTCTGTTAATAAGGTTAATTTTAACCTGACATCTGAAGAAAAATCACTTTTAGATTCCATTAGGAAGAACAAGTATATGAGGGTGATGAAGCCGGACAAGGGTGGGGGCACGGTGCTTATGGATGTTATTACGTATGACAGTAAGATGATGGATATTTTGTTAGATGACAACAATTATGTGAAGGTCTCTATTAATGAGGTGCATATTGCATACAAAAAGGTTTACATAGCACTCAATGATTTGGTATTGGAAGGTTGTATAGATAGAGACTTTCAGATTCTTGCACAACAAAGAACCAAGAGTACTGTCTATCTTTGGGATTCCGAAGGTCCACAAAGATGTACAAGATCCCCCCTTGAGGCCCATTGTAGCTGCTAGTCAAGCTGTCACTGCACTCATTGCTAAATATTTAGATCACAGGTTAAAGAACCTGTCTGTGGGTGCATATAATGTGCTGAAGGACTCATGGAATTTTTTAAAAAGTGTAAAGGACAAACAGATAACCAATGAAGTCATTTTTATTACTTTTGATGTGGTGGACCTTTTCACTTCTATTCCCCATAGAGCTGGCTTAGAGTTTTTTGAAGAGATTCTAAGGAACGGAAATAATTTTACTGAAAAAGAGATTTATATTTTTAGTGTCTTAATGGATTTTGTATTAAACAACAATTTTCTCTATTTTGAAGGGGAATTATTTCAACAGTTAAAGGGAGTTGCCATGGGGGCCATGTGTGCCCCCACTTATGCAAACCTAGTGATGGCTTGGTGGGAGCAAAATTATGTGTTTACTTCAGTATTTAAGGATTGTTGGGCACTATACAAATGTTTCCTTAATGATATCTGTATATTTTGGACAGATAGTGAGGAGAAATTTATAGACTTCTTTGAATACATTTCCAACAGTACTGATTTTTTTTAGATTTACATACAAGGTTATGACAGTATTGACTTTTTGGACATCCATTATAGGAATAGTAGTAATGGGTTTGAATCAAGAGTACATAGGAAGGAGGCATATTGTAATTCATTTTTGCACTTTTCTAGTGCCCACCCATACTTCCAAAAGAAAGGAAGAGTGAAGGGTCAATATGTACATGGTAGTCGAATGACCTCTGATGACAATGATTTTTTGGATGAGTGTGACCTACTAAAATGTATGTTTTTAGAAAGAGGATACCAAGAGACCTTGATTAAGGAAATCCAGGAAGACGTATTGCAGCATAGGAAGGACAGATTTACACCAATGTTACATTCTAGTGATACAGGTATAAAAGAAAGGGTAATGAGCAATGGGGACAGTGACTCCTATGAGAATGTCTTTATTGTGGATTTTAGTGGGGATGCACAGGTCATTAGAGACATTGTCCAGAGGGAATGGAACAGATTTTCCACGCTCTCTGATTTGAATTTAAAATTTGATGTTCCACTAAAATTCATCTTCAGAAAAGGTAGATGTATTAAAGAACGTATGGAAAACAATCTTGGGAAAAACTTAATTAGAAAAGTGGGTACCATCAAGTGTGGAGCATACCAACAATGCCCTTTTATAGCTGATACTTCTGAAATTACTGTCAGTAACAGGAATAGACACATTAACTCTAAATCCTATTTTAATTGTGAAAGTAAGGGACTTGTTTACATTGCAACCTGTAAGAAATGTAAAGCGTTTTACATAGGTAAGACAGAAAGGTGTTTAATTAAAAGAATATATGAACACCTTTACGACATTAGGAGGGGTAACAACAGAAACGCATCATATAAACACACTTTGAGCTGTGAAGGTGCTTCTTACACTTTTTTTGTATTAGATGAAGTGGTAATGGATGGTAGGGGTGGTTCTTGGGAGACCATGTTGGAATATAGAGAAGTTTACTGGCAACTGGTATTAGAAGCCAACAGGTGACCGGGTTTGAATGACATGGTCTACCTAGCCCCAGTTTTAAAATTAAGAGCAGCGAAGTTATGAATTTCACACACATGTGGTTTGAAATATTGTTCAACAAGATTGATTTTACTTGTTTTTTTACATTCATTTATTCATTTTAACATGCATTCATTTTTTATATCCATCCATTTATTTACTACAGCTTTTGAAAGTGTGTTTTTAGATATTTAAAAGTGTTTTAAACAGGGGAAAGCTGTATTTATTATGCTTGTTTTTAAGGTATGTTTAGGAAAGGGTAAAATTGAATTCAATGTCACATGATTTTAAGTTTTGGCAGTATGCAAAGGTATAAATGGGGAGGGGTTTGGATTGTCAGCATTTTTCTGATGAAGTTGGAGATGAAAACAAACTGGTAGTAGTTTCAGTGTTATCATGGCGTGCTGTGTTGTGCTTTGCTTGCTGTGAAACACATTAAATGTTTTAAGGTGGTTACGGCTTGCTGGTGCTTTTTTCCTGTTTATTGGTTTTGTTTTGGGCACCTCATCCTCCTGGACTTGGTTTTGTGTTTTAATATTCTTAAATATAACAAAGAACAAACATTTCCTTTAAATGTTTCTCAAATTTCATTTGTATTCGTCTGTTCTACCTTAGTTTACCAGTTCCATTTGTTTGTATCTATTCTAAAAGGTAGTCAATACAGATTGGACTGCAATTATATTTTGATTGCGCACCTTTTAATGTATCACAATATGAGTAGTAATTAAGTGCTCATTACCCATGAATAGCAGGGCACAAATTACAATCCAGACTCACTTCTCCCTTAATCACAGACAATGTCCCAAACACTTGTCCTTCTTATAGGTTTGTTAATTCTCTGAATTAAAATGTGGTAATTTAAGTACTATATGAACATTTTCTTTTAAATGGTACTTTTTTCATTGCTATTTCAGAATGTTTTTGCAGGTTTTGTTTCCCAATTCTGTCTTTAATTGGTGATCAGCTGAGCTGAAATAAATAAAGCAAGCTGACTGCTAACAGTCTTGTTAACCAACTAACTGATCAAGGCAACTAACCAATCAAGCCTCCAAAAAAAAAAGAGAGCATTATCTCTGCCACCCCACATGTGAGAGACAGTCTCCCATATCCCTTCTGCTTAAAGATACTAAGTCTGCAGCTGCACAGATGTGGTAAAAAGAGAAACACTCACCACAAGAGGAAACAGTCCCTGCACAAATTCCATTCTTAAAGGGACATAGTCTTCTTTTCTATAACACCTTCAAGATGCATTCTGCAGTTCAGAATTCCCACCCAATTTGTTGATTGCATTCCACTTTATGGTATCACTGTTAGTATGTACCCAGAGGTTCATAGGTGGCTACTCAGCTAATGGCTCTAGAGCCCTTACAAGCCTAGCCATATTTACCCGAGTTGCCCCAGTTGGTGGTTAGTTGAGTTAAGTTCACAGAGGTAAGTGTCTATGATAATTAATACTGGTATCCTATGTCCTCGTGTGACATGGGCAACACCGCAGGAGTGAATTTGTAGTCACATTCATTGATCTAGTTGTGTTTGAAGAGGGTCAGGGAGGGGCACTGTACAACAAGAACTGGGAGCTTTTTCCAGAGAAGTGTCAGTCTCTGGAAGAAGTATCTACCTCTCCAGCATTACTTGTTCATGTCAGAGGCTAGGTTAAGGTTCCTGGAGTGAGTGACCCTCCTGCAGTTTGATTTATGAATTTGCAAAATTTCCATTGGGGCCAGGTCAGAGACTGCCCTGTAAGCTAGGCACAGGTCACCCCTTAGCGACCTGTAGGAGACAGACTATAGTGACAGGGCTATCAGTCTTTCAATGTAAGACTTGTTTTTTGTACTCTACAATTTCTTGGTGAGAAACCTATGTGGTCTCTCCAATTGTTGCTGGTGTCTGGTGAGGTACATGTAAAAGGGAGCATTGTTTCCAATTATTGATTGGATGAAGGATGAGTATAATGGACTTATAACACCCTTATATCTAGATTTAATGCCTTTACATACAAGATGTGCCATGCAGAAGGATTTTCTTACTACTGTGGGTACATGGTTGTCAAAATTCAGATTGCGATCAACCTGAGTACCCAGATCCTGTACCACTGATCTACACTTAGGGGGGGGTGCTGTCTATAATGTAATTAGTAGGGATGTCAGCTTTCCCAAAGGGAATAATAATGCATTTTTTGCATTTAGCTTTAATCCATGGTTTTGGCACCACTCAATTGTTTGCGTTAACCCTGTCTGCAGGATATTAACATCATTGGAGGACTCAATGAATGTTCCCAATTTGCAGTCATCATCCACTTGGTCAGCCATATGCCATCCAAGTTTATATGGACCTCTGAGAAAAAAATTCAGACCTATCACTTTTCCTTTAGCAGTCTGTCTCATTCATGTTTCTTCCCCTGCATAACTAAAACATTGTCACCGAAGGTCCTACTAATTTTCAGTACAAGCTTGCAATAAGTGTGTCGCAGATTTGGAACTTTTTGTTAATGACATCTTTTCATCTACCTGTTTTTTACAGGAAAAAAGTTAACATTATTGATAGGCTACATAGATCAGTCCACCTCTGGGCATTACCTAATAGGAGCAGAGGCATACAGTCTTTGGGTGAAGTCTTTTCTCTTTCAACTATGTTTAGATCTTTTAGAAATAGTCATAGGATATATCTGTGGGCAGCAGTAACAGTTTACACTGTCCACAGAAGTGATCCATTTTTTTAAACATATTTATTACACCCATTGGGTTGTAGGTGATTAGGATTGACAACAGTTAACTCCTGTTGTTAGGTGAATGTAGAATTAGAGATGGGTTGTCCAGAACATCTGATCTCAGTACATAACCCATAATGTTGATGAGAGCAAAAACGTTATGTTTCAGGTATTTTTTTCTTTTAAGTACTGGCAAGATACACGGTGTATGTGCTGGCAGTAGGAGCAATACATATTGCCATTGTAAATGATTTAATATTTTCTCTGAATAATTACAGGGACTGAGATTGAGATGTCTATGACTGAGATCGTCTGTTCTGTGTAATCAATCTCTAGTGCTTCCTTCATTTAATAACAGGAGGTGCAGCAACGATGCAGTTGCCATAGAGATCATTGACTAGAAGTGGCAGTCTCACTGCTTTCTCACTTTCTCCTTGTGTTAATGGGAGCGAAGACTCCCCTGCTTCATGAGCTTTTTTCTTTTTTTTTTTTTTTTTTTTTTTTTACAGGAATTTTAGTAGTAACAGGCTACTATATATATCTTTGGGAAGTGT
Organism: Protopterus annectens; assembly: GCF_019279795.1. Lineage (NCBI taxonomy): Eukaryota > Metazoa > Chordata > Ceratodontiformes > Protopteridae > Protopterus > Protopterus annectens. The sequence continues at coordinate 1,370,426,677 of NC_056743.1, forward strand.
TAAAAATTTACACCGGTCACAGAAATTATCCTCTATTTTTATTGCAATGACTAGAACTGGGGTGGCTACAAATTAGGTTGCTCATCTAATTAACTGACCCCCTAGTGCTTTCTTCACCTGATAAAAGGAGTTTCTGCTAGTGTGTGAAGAAACCATTAGACATTATTGACTAGAAGAGCTAATGCTCACTGTTTCCACCATCTGTTAATGGGAGCAAAGGCTCCCAAGCTACATGGACTGTTTTTTTTTTTCCTGGAGGCATTTTTATTAGCAAGTTATGACAGTATACTAGACTGTATGCTAATAATGCCCACTGCCCACCAAAACAATATTTTTTGTTTGTCTGTTTAATTTATTACAGGGATCGGGATTGGGATGGCTAGAACTAAGACTAGCTCTTCTAGGTAACCAGTCTCTAGTCCTTCCATTAGCTAATAACATTTGCTACTAGCATTTGATGATGCTTTACAGATTGCTGTTAAAGGAACTAAATTTCACTGTTTTCTTGATATGTTAATGGGGGGGGGGCAAAGGATCCCAAGCTTCAGGGACTTCTTGGGTATCAAGTGTATCACATTATACAATAAGAGTGTTAAAATGTCCATGTTGTACAATGTTTCCATTAAATGGCTTTATCACCATACCTCTCAACTGTCCACAGTTTTGTAGAATGCCCAGATTTTTGCTTTATATTTTTGGTCTCCTCCTCATAAAATCTATGGATTCCTAGCAAATCACTGAGGAATGAAGTCTCTAAATAATAACAGCATTTGAGTTTCAGACTTCATATCCCAAGGGGAAAAAACAGCTTAATGGAAAACCTTTAATTCTGTCAAGCTACTAAGTCCATAATAGCAATGTTTAAAATCCGTCCCTGATTTGGGCATTTGTTCTCCCATTTTTTTTTTGTCCAGAATTTTATTCTTGCATTGAGATGGTCAGAAGTCTGTCACTTTTAAAATTTTAGAATTCGTTGCCAATATTTACATTAATTAATTCACACTAATTCTTAAAAATGCTTCTGTAGGTATAAAATAGCATGTTTGGAGCTTCCAAGTGCAACTGATAATAAGTTATTTGGCTATGAACCACATTTTGTCCATTTGTTCCACATTATGAGCGTTAGTACTCCAACTTTTGACAATGAAGGGTCAAGAACTATGTCTTACAAGTGTTATTATTTATAAAATATTAGGTATATTTGTTGGCGGTAGTAACAGTACATCCTGCCCACAAAAATGAGCCATTTTTTTGTGTGTTTGTGTGTATTTGTATATAATGTGAAAAACGTCTCACAGAAAACTGACCTCTCTCCCCAAAAATATTGGACCTTGGCAAACATAATTCACTGAACAATATCTCCTATCATTCTGCCATATTTGTGGGTGTTGAATACACTTACAGAAGGACTGAGATGGAGGAAGTATTATCTGACCATGTGGTGGTAGAGAGAAAAAAGAAAAGTGGTAACGTAACTTATTTGATGGCAAATGCATGTTTAGTGAGTGTGAAAAGGAAACTAATTACTTTACTAGTGTAACAAGTCAAAATTTCAGTAGAAAGTTAAGAATTGAGGGATGAATAGAAGTTTGAGTGAATTGGATCTACTTGTCTCTGGATGAGCAGGCTGAGCTTGGAAGTAATTGGATCTACTTGTCTTTGGATGAGCAGGCTGAGCTTGGAAGTAATTGGATCTACGTGTCTTTGGATGAGCAGGCTGAGCTTAGAAGTAATTGGATCTACTTGTCTTTGGATGAGCAGGATGAGCTAGGAAGTAGTACGGGTGACTTTTAGTAGGAATTTATTTTGTGACTATCCCAAAAGCACTGCAATCTTAAGCTATTAGAATTAGGCAGGATATTATGGAGAGACATTCATTAAAATTAAAAAAAAGGAGTGCAACTCTAATTAGTGTATAGATATTTTTATTAGGACTTATACATAGGATATGAAGTGTGAGTAGATGCAATGTGCAGGTTCAGAGGTGCTTGCAGGAACTTGACACTGTCCCAACTGAAAGGAGCAAAGTGGGAGCCTTCTACCACCAATAACTATGGATGAACCGAGAGAGGAGATGGGAGTACAAAGCTCAGGTAAGATGCTTAGCTTATAACATATTTCTACTGATATTTGATGACTAGGAGAAAAAGATATAGCCTGTTGAAATTTTAGATAACACAAGACTATGAAAGTATATTAGGGTACAAGATTACTCAGATAAAACTAAATAGTAATAATCTATGGTCCAATAGGAGTTGTTAAAATCCTACACTATGGCTTCATCGGAAATGCCATTACTTGGGGATATGGTTATCTACATTACTGAAGGAATCCATTAAACATTTAATTGAGATGAGGATGCCTCTAACAAGATTAGGTTAGAAAATACTAACCCTTGAGTTAAACCAAAGGATGCAAGTCTAACAATGGTATGTATTGCCTCTTATGTTTTATCTTGGTCAGTCGTTTTGCTTACTCCCAGCTAGAGATTATATGATTATATTAAAAACATGGATGTTGGAAGTTCTATGGGAGTCATCAAGACCAAGACTTTCCTGAGAAAGAGGAAGGGGTGCTGATTGTCAATTATGTTAGGTGCCAAGAAGGTGCATATACTTCTAGTTCCAAGGATATGGTGATTGAAAAATGTCCTTTTATAGAAGGCATATATTTTTGGGAAGCCTTTTTTGGAACAAAACATGAGAAGATTGGTATGCTGGCAGTGGAAACATTAGGAAGTGAATTTCAAAAGTGTTAGCAAATAAGGCCTTAAAAAGACATATTCTGTTTTTTTTTTACTTTTTCTTTTTTGTCAATAAGAGCAACTAAACAAGATAAGAATACATGGACTATATTGTAATTACAGAAAGGTTATAGGACACCATGTCAGTGGAACAGGATGGAATTCCTATTACCTGGCATGAAACACAGAGACATTTCCATCTTCCTTGATGGGTAGTATTGGAGTCTGATCACTCAACAGTAGAGTGCAAAAGAGTAACTGTGTAAAGAATCCAAAAGATGATCACCAAGACTTATCTAGGTGCACTGTGGAACTTATGCAAGGGCAAATATTGAGGAAGGGTTTGATCTCTATGGCATATAGAATGCTGAATGTGTAAAAAAAAGGTATATACGAAATTTAAGATTATCTAGGAGCTGTGACTAGTCTTAGATGCTAGAATCTGAAAGCAAATTTGCTTAATGTTAAGTCAGACAACAATATTGTGAAAATCTGATTTTCACACAAAAGTTTCTCCAGAAATAGATGTGCACTCTGGTTAGGTTAGCAAAGATCTTCCTAGCATTAAGAAGTACATGCTAGATGGGTGAGAGCGGTTTAAGAGGTGATTGTCCTCATGTGTTTTGGACCTGCCTGAGTCTTCAAGAATTTTGTAAATATTTACAAATGTTAGTAGATGGCGCATCATGGCTTACAATTCAACCTACACAGTGGACATGTACTTTTTTCATGATTAATGAGGGGGAGAGCTGCCTACCCCAAGGGTGCATTGTTGTGGGTATTGCTATCATTAGTTAAAAAAGTATATTACCCACAAATGAAATTCAAGGGAACCTATGGTTTTAGTAAAATTTGCCAAGATAGCAGAACTAGTAAAAGATAAGGCCAGATTGGTGATTAAGGGAGAGAGGCAAACATCTTTAAACCGATAGGCACAATATCTGGATAGTAGGCATCATGTTGGAGCAAATCAAAATTGATAAACAGAAAATTAATCAATTAGAAGTTAAAGTGGTAGGAGATAGGGAAGAAGGTGCTTTCATTCCCACTCCTACCCTGAGATGTGTTGACATACAGTATTACTAATGCTCATGCATGGAGATGGCTCCTTCAGATTAATTGCTGTAACCAAAAATATTTTACATACAAAATAGTTGTCTCTTAGTATATTATAGTAGATGTAATGCATTTGAATGATTCTGCAATAGATTATGAGCATTTCTTTTTTTATGCTGTGTCTTATTGTATTATGTTTTAAATTAAATGCTATTCAATACTGTTATATTTGAAAAAAATAAAAGTAAAACATTGCACAGTAAAAAGGGTCTATATCAAGCCAAAAGTAAAATACTTATTATATGAGTTTGCCAAGTCAGAAGAAAGCAACTCAATTCTCATTGAGGACTGGGGCAGCAGGAGCAGATAACATCTTAATCATGGCGGATCAGTTAGCAGAGCAGCAGTTCACCGAAGACAAATACTCCAATGTCTTAGACAAAGGTGTGACAGTGTATTGTGTTATTTTATTTACTGACTGTGAAGAGAGAAAGCTACCAGATGAGAGTAATCCAAAAACCACCCACGTAAGATTGGGTGCACGGACCAAACCAAAAATATCAGGAAAGCAAAAAAATAAATAAATAAATCAGGAGAGCAAAAAAGGGTCCAGCACCACATTGGAGTGAAACGTGACATTTATTGATGTAGATAAAATAAAATCAAATAGGCATACTGGTTTCGGCAGAACAAAATGCCTTCCTCAGTGCATTAAGATCCATCAGCTCTACACACATTTATATAATCAATTAATTCACCCTGTTACATTCCAATTGGTCCATCCCAAAAATTCAGTTATGTTCATTTAAACCAGGCTTAAACAAAGCTCCAAGCCTGACAATCCATCCTGATTCCTTTCTGTTTAAAATGGAGTGCCAGACTGCTTTGTTAGCTCTATGTCCCTGGATTTTGTCTATAATTGTAAAACTGAATTTGGAAGTGGCATGGGTCAGTGTATGTTTATACAATGCATTATGAATTCGTTTGGTCCTGATATCACTAAGATGTTCACTTGTTCTATGTTTTACAGGTCGTGATGCTTGTCCTAAGTAAAACGCAGAGCAAAAACAAGTGGCCAGATAAATGACCCAGTCACTGCCGCAATTGACAAAACACCTAATGTCAAAAATCTGTGAGGTGTTGCTACTTGTGAATTCAGTAGTTTTGTTTATGTAAATACCAAAACTGCAGTGTCCACACGGATAACTCCCCACTAACTTATCCCCAAACAAGGTGGTCTGTTCCGTCGGCATAGGGTGTGGATGTTTATAATGAGTGAAGTGTGAATTGATCATACGGCCTCGTCTATAGAAAAAAAGGCATCTTGAAGGTAGTATCTCGGCTAATTGTCCATTGGCTAATAAGATGTCCCAATGGTTCTGAATGATGTTCCTGAATTTAGCCATGTTGCTGCCAAATGTGGTAACTATCTGAATATCGTGTGTGCTAGCAGACCCCTTTCCCTTGTCTCTGTGGCTATAACTTAACAGTGTGTTCCTATATTGTTCTGTGGCAAAGGAGCTGGCCTTATCAATATATTGCTGTTGATAGCCCTTATTCAAGAATCTATAAGTAAGGTCCACACCCATTGCTCCCCAACCCTGACACCACAGCTACTTATGCAGAATTATTCTCAGAGCCCCTACACAAACATGTGAACGGTTGCACAGAGGATTTTGTACCTACCAGAAATAAATACAAAACAAACACTAAAAACAAACCATGCTGGTGGAATCCTCACTTAAACAGGGTATGTAATAAAAGAAGAAAACCCATGGCCAAATTATGAAAAGCAACTGCCTTAAGGACAAGTGCTCTCTTATAAAACTAAACAAGAAACTAAGAGGTCGAATTAAGTCCAACAAGGCCAAATATGAGGTCAGGATAGCTTTGCAGGCTAAGGACAATCAAAAGGTCTTCAGCTATATTTGGAACCTTAGAGGTAACACACAACAGTGTGTTGAACTGATGGTGAATGGTACCACCTACACTGATCAGGGTAATCTATCAAATCTAATGGCTGATAAATTCAGCTCAAACTTTACACTTACACTGCCTTCACAGCTCCACCAGGTGAACTCATCTCCAGCATACTTCCCCCAGCTATCAGAAAGGGCCAGGTGCTGGCAGCACACACTAAAGCCAAGAACTCTGCTTCCATGGGTCTCAACAACATCCCCAGTTGTCTCCTGAACAGTCTAAAATGTGACCTGTGAAGACCACTTGAAGCACTCTTCAACTACAGCCATGAAACAGGCTATGTTCCAAGTAAAAAAGGACCACAACAGTCATTCTCCTCCACAAGAGCAGACCAACTCAACCAAAGAACTACAGAGCCATCAGTCAAACAAACCTAATATCAAAGCCATTGAATGAATTATCATGGAAATGACAAACAAGGACATTGGAAACTGGCAGACACTGGACTTATCCCAAACTAGCTGTGTTAAGGGAAGGTCATGCCTACTTAACCTGGTAGACTTCATTGAGGATCACCAAGACAATGGATAAGGATAAAACAGTTCATATTCTGCAACTTACCTAGCTAAGGCATTTGATATATTATTCCCTTCAGACATTGCTGACAAGCTCTCTGTGCTAGGTGTAAACCCTTACATAACTCACTGGATTGTTGGCTGGCTCAAGACAGGACCAAAGAAGTCACAATCAGTGAGACCACATCCACCAAGAGACCAGTCACCAGTGGGGTATGGGATGGAGGGTGGCTTGCTCCCTTACAAAAAAATATTTAAAATTTTGTATTTTTTGATAATTTTAGATTTGATCTAAAATGATTAATGCTTTTTGTATTTGTTGCTTTAATATTTAGTAAATGATAACATAATCAGATATCTCCTCTCTCTCTCTCTATATATATATATATATAGAGAGAGAGAGAGAGAGTGAGATAAAGTTAGAGATAAGACAAACATACTTCCTTTTATTGACTCATTCTTCTCGCAAGTATCCCAGCCATACAAAGGATATACACCCACTCTATCATCTGGTTTACTACTGTCATGTGATCCTCCTTTGCCTTGCTGTCGATTTCAGAGCTTGTTCCCCAACTTGAGTCAGCACATCCTTTTTGTCTCATTACATGTATGATAAAATATATTTATCACAGGTCTATATCACTTTATCGAAGACACTGTTCAGAGAAGGACTATTCATCGAACCCACTTAAGGGAAATGTCATTTTAGTGAATGATCATTTCAGCACATTTTTTTCACAGGGAAAGGAAGTAGTTGGCCATCATCTCTTTGCTGAGTTTTAAAATGTGTAGTGTTTGTTTTGGTCAGTAGCTGGCCCACTAGTTTTTTTTCCCTGTGAAAATATTTGCTGACATGATTGTCGCTAAAATGACACTTTGCTTAAGTGGATTTGATGAATAGTCATTTGCCGAATAGACTGTTCAACAAACTGATATAGACCCACTTATCACATAGCTTTCTTTTCTTTCAGAAGTGGTCCATGTCTTGTCAAAAGCCAGTCAAAGCAGAATCTGCTTCCAAAAGACATTCACATCCTCTGTTTTTTCCCCATGCACTAAAAAAAGGACGGTAAAGTTCATATTCTACTTAAAGGCTGAGTTTTACACCTACAGTGTCTTTCACTGTGGAATCATGTTTCATTTAGAATTAGTTGTCAGGCAATGGACGCCATCATCCCATAGGAGCTAGTCAAGATCCTTATCAGTTGGAATGGCTTACAGTGATTTCAGGCATGCATGGTCCCACAGCAGCTGGTCAAGATCCATATCAGGAGTGACATGTAATGATTTCAATTATGCATGGTCTGCACTTCTGTACACACCATGCACTGCACATGTGTCTCTCCTACTTCCTGAAGCAGGAACTGTCTTTGTTGTAGTGACTGCCCTCCACCCAAATGATCCTTTCAGCAACCACAGCTCATTTCCAAACTTGGGTTACACAAGGCAGAGATAGACACCCTACCTCTGCACTAGTGGGTTCCACAGTTAGATTTGTGGAAATATTGGTGAGATCATGGGACACTAGCATTAACAATAATCTATGGTTCTTTTACTCTTATATTCACTGCAACAAGCAATATGACATAACAGGATGTTGCATAGGTATGGAATAAATCTGAATCCATAACCCAGATTCTTCAGTTCTGGATCAGTGAAAGCACATCATTTTGTCATAGTATTGCAACACTGTCATGTTTCTTAAGTGAAATGTATTTGATTAGCACCCCCCAAAACAAATACCATGTGGGTGAAGACAAAAAAAAGTACAGTTTGATTGCTCCATTCACAACACCAATAGCAACACCTTCAGCTGAACATGCAGATGTGCACACACACAGGCACAGAAAGGCGCTATCTTTTTATCTGATTTAGTCAATTTTCTGTAAACTACAGCAGCACTGATCCATTTAAAAAATGTGTGCATTGTTGGCTTCTCTAACTTGCATTGAAGTTTGTTGACCTTAGAGGTTTGGGTACATGGATATAGTTACATGACATGAATATGTCAGGCGAGGGGGTTTGCCAGCATATAGACTATCCAACAGTAGCTGACTTGAAGTAAAAGCACATGCCATTGGTCATGTTTAAATTACACAGCTGTGAAAGGTTTGCAGTAGCACCAGGGAGCCATAAGTCTAGCAGGAGAAAAATATTTTGTCTATGTTATTGCAAGTGTGGCAAAATAAACGCAAATGCAAGCAAAGGCACATGTGAAGAAATTAATTATTGTCTTTTATCTACTTTCCATCCCTGTGTAGTATCACAAAAAGCACCATGTGCTATGTTTAAAATGTGATTTATGCCTTTATCCTGCTGCATCCAGTCAGAAAAGTGATGGCATAAACTGCTAATTCAATTAAATGTATTTAATTTAGGCAAATTGAAAGTTAAATTAAAAAATATCCTAGCTTAGGTCACATGTTCTGAATCATTTAAAATGCAAACATTCTGATACTGTGTTTTGGCATAGTTGCATCAAATTCATATTTCTGGCAGTTTTAGCAACATCATGTTCTCACCTTCAACAAATAGTCTTTATGAGATATAGGGTCTCAAACGCTAATATATTAGACCACTCCATGAACAAAAATGTTTTAGTGATTGGTTATGCCATAGTTAGAAATAACATTTTATACAAAAACAGGGTGACAGTGAGTTGTCTTTTCAGGTACTAGGATTTCAAAAGTCTCAAGAGCCTTTCAGACCTTTGAACATGTCACATATATAACTATGATATAGTATTAGGCTTGTGGAGTGTGACTTAAGAAGAAATACCCTGAGGGAGATATAAAAAGACATGTCTGAACTCTGTATGTAGGTCACAAATTCAGGTAATACCCTAATACTAATAGGAATCCATCCTTCATCATGAATGATGCCCAAGAACAAAGAAATGACGAATGACTTCAACAATTGGCTAAATAACTGGTGTCATTCAAGAAGAATCTAGTATGTGTTAGCAAGAAATGAGATGTTTGACAGTCTTACTTGCTTTCAAAAGGATGGATTGCACCTTTCATTCACAGACGTCGGCATACTGGCTAAAGCTCTGGCTGCCCCCATTGCCCTTTTTAGTTAATGAACGTTCCATTTTAGCAAAAGTTTCAATATCAAAATAAGACCAAATTAACATGGCTCATCTCAATGACAAAAGTCTAAACAACAAGCTGCCTAGCCTTATATGTGTAATCACTGAAACATGGTTTAAATGCTCATAAAGCACTTGTTCCATCTATATCTGTGTTTAGTGCTCCCCATACCTTCTGACCCAATAGCAGCTGTTGTGGCATGTTTATATTTGTCAGGGACCATATCAGCTTAAGACAGTTCCCCAGAGGCTCACAAATGCATCTTTCTGAGCTCCAAATTACATTAAGCAAAATCAACTATCAGTTCATAACATACATAGGACACCTTCCATGACACCAGAAGCTCATGTCAAGTTCCCTAAATGTCATGGACAAACTCTCCATAAATAAGAACTTCATAATTCTGGTAGACATTAACTACCCATCAAGTGACTAGAGTACCTACACCAACAACACAGGATATGACCAGAAGTTTTTAGACTGAGTAAATAAAACCTCAGTTGACTGCATTATTACTAGCCCAACTAGATGACTGCTTCTCTGAAAACCCTGTCCCTGAGTGAACACAAGATTTATACAGCCCTTACATGTAAAGTAGGTCTTCTATCAAAAATGTAAGCTTATGCTCTTTTAACAGTACTGCAAAAACCAGGAAACAAACTCAGGGACTCTACTTCAGGCTACTCCCATAGATAGCTACAACTTCTCTTATGTTTATTTCTCTTATTACAGCAAATTTGGTTAGTAGAATTGCTAATCATCTTGACATGCCATCAAAGGGGTGATTCCAGTCTTGTGTTTTGAAACCATGTTCCAGTAATTATACTCAATGTCACAATTTTTATTTTTTATGATTAAATACAATCTGTAATAATTAAACTTCTAGTGCCATTGCTGACAATTTTTTTCTTTGCAAACTATGTTATCATCAATGACTGGATATGTGACTCAAAAACTGAGATCTAGAAATTCTTATAATTTATAAAAAGGACTTCATGAGAAATACTTTATAACTGAAGATGTGTATGTCAACGTGGGCCAAACAGTAAGGCTGCAAATCTATTACAGAATTACCTAAAGAGACTCTAAAATCCTCTTGCATAGCTCAGACATAAAAGCATTAAGCATATTAATTGTATTATTCAGTATCCTAAAAGGACAGCTTCATAGTATAAAAACAGAAAAGTACAATTTCCACTGAGATATGACAACAGGTCTTTAATTTCCTTAAGTGCTTCAAAGTATCTTTTTCTTTTTAAATTACTGGTGTAGAAATACACTATGAGCATATTATTGTTCTCTGATTTTATGGCTTTACGACAGAAAAAACGGTACCCTTTTAGTCATACAATCCCACCTATTCAGAGTAACGTTTCCAGACATGCCAAGATTGGTGATTGTTTCATTCTGCACATCCCATGCTTTCGGTGTTTTTTTTTTTTTTTGCCAAATCTGTTAATGTTTTTTTTTTCCAAACATCTTTATTGAATTATTAATTCTGACACAGGCAAATTTACATTCATATAAAAGTAATCGAACTATAATTAACATAACATTATACTGCACATATATTGCTATATATCATAACCTAAGCAACATTACATAAATTATTCAATTCCTGCCTTTTTTTTTTGTTAAGCAAGAAACATCTTTATTAAACCATCACTTACTACATAGGCAATCATACATTTATATAAATGAAAACAAACCACACCGACACAACCCTAACTGTAAGCATTTTACATCACAAACCATACTAACACACTCCCAGTTGCAAACATTATGCATCACTTATAATCTACCCAATCTTTTTCAGTCAAACATCGCATAGCTCATTTAACTCCTGTCACCTTTTAAACTTTATTCCTCCCTTGTATGTATTGTTCCCACAATTCCCATTTTTTTCATGTGTAGTTTGCTCCTACCCTTTTCTAAAGATCTCAGTTCCAGTTGTTTTATCTCTGTTACTATATTCACTACTTCTAGTACAATTGGTTTTAATTTTGATTTCCATTTTCTAGTAATTGCTTTTTTGGCAGCCATCATTGTTAGACACATTGGCCTTATCATGTCTAGGCAATTCTAATTCTGTATCATAGCTTATAAAAATCATCTCCCTTGTCAGACCAATCTGCCCACTGAGGATCTCCAACAGTCCATCCTGCAGGGAATCTTAAGTCCACCAATTCATCACACTCCCAGATAACACCCCAATTACCTCTTTCTTCCCTGTCATACCTCCAAGATTTGCTGTCTGCCTGAGGAAAACTTATCTGGAGTTTACTTGTGGTATACAAATATCTATGTAAACATTTCCAGGCAAAAATCCTAACTCTTCCAGATTTTGTTGCATATTTGGGAGACATACATATATCCACCCATTGTTTCTTTGTGAATAGTTTATCCAGTCTCTCTTCCCAATCCTTTCTAACCTCCTCTGATTGATTCTTATAGTTATCATGCAATATTTTATAAGCTCTACTAATTATTCCTTTTTTAATGGCAGCTTCTGTTCTAGATTCTACTAATCACTCTACTACTACTAGCCTTTCATCTATGACCCCCTATTTGTTTCTCTATGATATCAATCCTTGATAGGGAAGGCAATCTCTAACACGCAGTCCAAATAAATTCTTGGCGTCTTCCCATTCTATCATCTTTCCCTATCTTGTTATTTCCTCCCAATACCTTGGTTCATTTGCCAGTTTTCCTCAATAAATTCCAGCCCCCTTTTGCATATTGTCTATATCCCCTAATTTCAATCATCCCATCGGCAGAATCTCCTTTCTCCAATCCCATGTGGGCTTAGTTCTTAAAATATTTTCTGCTACTTTATGGATATAATATTTTGTATGATTGTTGTTATTCTCCTTAAAGGCCTGCATCCAAAATTCTAGTCTCTCCCTATTTCTTGAGCCCGCCCCCCCCTGTTTCATCATCATCCCTTTTCACTTTGAATTACAGTTTTCTGATTTTGCTATGTATAGGAGTCTTAACTGTGTAACTCTGAAACCCATGCTTTCACTGTTATGTATGATTTACTGATGCCATGGATTTCCCTATCAACACTGTTACATCCTTATTTGGGAATTAATTTAATTTGTAAAAATTGTACTAACACATTCTCACTTTGTTCATTTTCTGAACTGTGATTGCTTTAAACCCTTTCCGGTGGAGTGTGTACCTTTTTCCTACCCATACTACATTCTTCTAATTTGGCTACTATGTCTGTTGCCTCATCTTAAGATTCCAATTATTTCCTAATATTTTTTACATTGTCTCATATATGTAATATTTGATTCTACAATCATGTACATCTTCTCCTGATTCAGTAGAACTTATATCTCACCTTTCTAATCTTTTTTATCCTGCTCCCAAATCCCTGATATCCAACCCTTAACTTAATTTTCACCTGGCTGATTCTCCTGCAGTTCTTCAAAAGAAAGGTAAGACAATAGTGAGATAAGGTTCAGAATTTACAATGGAATCAGTAAATTCATCTAGAATTATTATTAAGACCAGCATTACTTAATTATCTCTTGATGATTCACAGATTACTCTCAGAAGATGATGTAGGTTTCCAAAGTAAGTATTTGATTCATTACCTCTTCCCTCAGTTATAAATTAACGTGTAATTGACTCGTTAAATGTTGTTTTTCTTTCGGCTTTTCCAAGTTAGGGGTCACCACAGTGGAACTCCGATCCGCTAATGATTGGCAGTCGATTTTTACGGTGCCGAGGTGCCAGCCCGATTCCCAACCTTCATCAAAGGCATGCCCATTCACGCATGTCTTTCAAATGCCACTCGACTGCGGGTAGGACATGCAGACTCCACACAGAAGGTGCTCCAGCCGAGAATCGAAGGGCAAACCTCTTGCTGTGAGAGCAACAGTGCTACCGCTGCACCACCGTGGCTTCATTTGTTTAAACATTCTTTTTTCTGGAATATGTAGTTGTTCAAGACTAACAATCCAGTTTTGAACATGCTAACATATTAGAGCAGAAATTAAAAAAAAGTGTCCTTGCACATTTCTTGTTTCTAAGCACTTCTTATCTACAACAATCACATTTACTAACTTTGAGTTGCTGTTATAGTAACCTTTATTAACAACATTTTCATAAATAAAATGTATGAAAGCTATTACATTCTGAAAGGTATTTTATAGTGAGCCAGGCATGACAATTTTTGTGGTATTTGAATTTGCCATGACTGCTCACTATCAAGACAGCACTGCAACTACTATAACTACCATCAGCAGCATGGTAGTCATTCAAATAGTGGTCACAGGGATTTTCCTTGTGACATATCAGTCATACGTCCATCCCTGCAAACTAATAAGTGTAGAGCAGCATGACTTTTGGTCATTAGTTTTGTGATTCCTCCCGTAGAGCCCAAACACATTGAAGACAAGCCCATTCAGCCATCTCCAGTCATTTCAGTCATGGATTATAGATGGAGATTCTGTCCTGGGATTTGTGCCCCCAGCCAGCCCCACTGGGGTCTGCCTCATCACCGCTCTTTTCCTCCACTGTCAGCCCTTCTCATACCTGATATAGTAATTGAATCCAGGTTGTGTGAGTCAAAGTCAAGGTTTCAACACTCTTTGTCTCATGGAGAAAGGAATAATGGATTATAAGTTTGCAATGGTGGTCATTGCACTAAAACTGAAACTTGGTAAAAAATATAAGCAATTTACTTAGTCTGTAAATGATGTAAATGCCTGCTGAAAATGAGTTCAACAAATTAATGCCTATGTAATTCAATGCAAAAAAATCTAAATCTAGGAAGCTTTACATACAAGCTAATATAAATTTGAGATTAAGGAAATTTTGTAATATTTAGCCAATTCTGAGTGCTTCTCAGCTGCTGATTTTAGGAAAGGTTTCCTTGCGCACTGAACAACTTTGACAAAAGTAAATAATATATACTTAGTGGAGGCTGTAGTGAGCAATTTTACAGATTGTAAAAAGCACTGAGATGTATTTATGTCATGATCGGTCTTTAAACTACTTGTAAAGTGCAATAATCATCTAGTGTGATAAAAAAACAGCATATTATCCTTTATTATTTGGTTCCTTCATCTTACTTGTCCTGCTCATGATGTGTTAACACAACGACAAATCTTTGCATCTTCTTGGACACAAGTGATGCACACTATAAACTAATGGACACTTATAGGTTCATAGGAGGTTACTAGGCTAGCAGCCCTAGAGCCCTTACAAGCCTAGATATGTTAATCTCAAGTTGCCTCAATTGTTTTTAGTTAGATGGATGTAATTCACAGAGCAAGCCTATGATCAACACTGAGTACCCCTGTCAATGAGGGGCATGGGTGCCACCCCCAGGTTGAATTGGCGGTCTCCCATCCAATCGTCCAGGTTGCGCTTCAGTAGGGTCACAGAGGAGCTCTGCTTCACATGAATTGGAAGTTTATTCCAGAATAGCAGTAATGTCTGGGAGATATATCTGTCCATACCTCTCAACTTGGAAACATCAATAATCTGGACAAAGGCACATGAAAAATAGGTACAACTGGCAAAAAATCTGGACACTGATTAACATAAAACTTGCATACATAATTATATAACCCTGTCCACTCCAACAGAACTGTGGGATACCTATATTCAAACACAAATTGAAGAACAGACAAAATATTAAACACAAAATATAACCAGAACAATAGTGTTTTATTTGTATGAGCATTTGAACTTGTATAAAACTAAAATGCAATCAAATTTTATAAAAATAAAAGTATCTGCTTCACTAATATTAAATAACAACATATAACCAAAACAATACTGTTTTATTTATATTAACATTTGAACTTGTAAAAAAAAATGAAAATTGAACTTGTATAAAACTAAAGCACATTTTACACGGCTATGTTCTCAGTTAGACATTATGATCCAGTGACCAAAACCTCCTTACTGTATTCTTTCTACAAACCTAGCAAATCTGCTAGGCATTGTTTATACTTGTACACAGTTGCAAAGGCCTAGAACTCCTTACCTGTATCCATCAGGTCTATACCATCCCTTCCCATCTTTCAAAACTGCTCTGAAAGTCTTCCTAGCTAAAATGTGGCTATATTCTTGTTCAAAAACAGGATAAACTATATCCCTAAATGTAAACAAGCACCTTTTCATTCATTATGCCTCCTTACTATCCCTTCTTCACTTACTTCTTTACTACTATCAAAGTTTCTTCTTTGACTTTCTCTCTAAATATAGCATGTCTGTTTCTTCCTTACTTCATATTACAATTCATATTTGTATTAGACTGACTTACCTTTAATTTCTTTACAAATGGTCTAAAATGTCTAAATATTAAATGATTGTCGTATAACTTGTATAGATTCTTAACCAATGTTTTTTCTATTATGTCTAAATTGTTATAATTAAGCTGCAGATGTTTTTGTTTTATTTTTGAGGATTGCTAAATTATTGTTCTTAAAATGTTTTGTAATAATTTGGAAATTTTCTCCCTGGGCCTCCACTGAAAATGTGCTTCTACTTAGTTGGACTTTTCCAGGTAATCAAATGTTAATAAATAAATATATAAATAAAAAATATCCTTCAAAAAAAGAAAGCTAACACAAAACATGCCATTCTAGCAACATTCTAAGTTTATAAGAGCAATATTTAAAAATGTGTGCCTATTTTTGGGTCTTTGTCCAGCCATTACTTAAGGCTTTATCCAGATTTCTTGTGTTGGGAAGAGAGGTATGCATAAAGGATTTGACTCTGAGCAAGTTACTTACTTAACGTAAGGACACACACCCATTAAATGCTGCTGATACTTGTAGTCTAAACATCACTGATTCTGCTGAAAAATGGCCCGTTTGGTTTATTGTAACTGCTGTGCTGCAAAAAAGAAAAAAATACCGCATTTGAAAGTCAGTCATTGCTCTATGTGGTGCACCTCCAATCTCTTTCATTGGCTGATGCTGTCAGTCAATGAGACTGGAGCTGGCAAGAAACAAGAGTACTAACTGTTGCTAACAGCAAGAAGGATCATGGTGTTTGTTTCTTTTTATGTTAGTGTTATTTTTTTTAATTAATGTATGCCTTTGTTCCCCAGCCAGCACTAGGACCCACGTAGCTGCCTAGATCACCTAGTGCTGGATCTTGCCCTGCCGCCAAATTTGCAATAAGTTTACCAAAAATACATCATTATTCTGACACTCTTTTGATAGTTGCCTGTTCACATGCATTCCAAATATGTTTGGAATTCTAATGTAGAGGTTATGTCAGCTTGATCAGTCGCCTCCAGAAATAACTTACATATTTATCTACAAAGGAACATGTTAGCCAGGACAATGTCAGAAATGTTTTCAAAGGCCATGAATTAATTTCCAACTAGCTTCTCACTTGATTGTGACTAAAAGAACCTCACATTACTGCTATTTCACAGTGAGGTACTTCAGGCAGTAAGCTTCTTACAACTTTATTATAAAAGTCTGTGATGTAAGCTGGAACAAGCCAGCCCTCTGTTACAGACAAATAAAATTCATTCACATCCAAATGAACTTGCTGTCATTGAAACTGTCTGTAATATTTTCACCAGTAGAGATTGTTGCACCTTTTCCCTGCACAAATAAAAATAGCTCACAGTATCTGTATATGTTGCAATTGCAACAAAGAAGATTGCCATCACATAGGTGTAGCAAAAAAAAAAAAAAAAAGAGAATCGCCCATAGCAATCTCCATTTTGGGTGTGTTCTGATAACTCCACTCCCACCCTGGTTGTCAAATAACTCCACCGGTATAGTGGCTGAAGTTTTAATTTCCACCTGCCTAAATGCAAAATATGTAATAAAAGTGCTTGGGGCCAGTTAGCAGAATACGTAAGGGAAATAATCAAAAGACCTGACTAAACAAGGGCAAATGGGAAGAAATTTAATTATTCTTTTCAGAACTATCCCCATATTCAATAACAGAAAATCTATATTTTTGCCAGGGAAAGGCCAACAAATAAGCTAACCTTAATTTGGACTCTGTGGATCGACTCTGGTTACTCACAAGTTTTTGTATAGAAGTGTTTTCTGCTGCGAGAGTCAATCTGAGAGGGCTGAACTACAATGATTCCTTGCCAAGTGTCCTTACTTTGTGAGGTGGGGGATTTATAACTTTATTTGGTGAGTTTTATGGTTTGCATCAGAAGTGTACTAGGTTTAATAAACACAATCTACCCATAATGAAACCAAACTGGGTTGAGTCTGGAGTTTGAAGGTCACCTATGTCCTTATTGATAAGGTCCATGATGATTATTTCTATGTTCTGCAGATGACACTGTTTAGACTTATGGGTCTTTAATTCCCATGGGTGATTGATTGTCCCTCATTGTGCAAAGGGATTACTGTTGCTTTTCAACATTCTGCAGGAACAAAGCCAGGTCTCAGGCTATGGTTAAAGAGAATGTCAAGTGGTTCTTCTAGGTCCTGTTTTAGATTTCTTAATAAGCATCATGGGATGTTACCTGGTCCCACTGAGGCTATGTTTTTGGCCTTGTCGAGTGCAGATATGACCTGATTTCTAGAGATACTAGGCAGAGGACTGGTGTTCGGTATGCTTTGGGGTATGGCTGGTGAAGATGGGAGTGAAGTTTGTGCCAAATCTGTCAACTAGCAAGTTGGCAATTTCCTCTGGTATAGTATGAATGGAACCATTGACTGCTACATGTTTTTTTTGCATAGCTGGGCATTCCCTTTTAGATTTTAGACATAGTTAAAGAATGCCTTATGATGATCCTTAGCTAGGGATGCTATTTTAGATTTGTAATTAGCTTTAGAGAACTTTTCAAGATGTCTGCTTTGCTTGTTCAAGCTGTGGAGAGATTCTTCCTCTGCTGAGTCCACTTCCTCTTGTTCTTAGACATCAGGTCTTCCTTTTGTTATATAACCTAGTTATAATTGAGGTCCACCAGGGTGGCTTGTTTATTCAGGAGAAGTTGGTTTTAATCTGGTCAGGTACAGCAGAGTCTATACAGTTGCTTAACTGTTTATACAGGGCATTTGTGTACACCTCTGCATAGAAGTCATTGTTGTCTGTGATTGTGGTGGGCTGTAAAACTTTTTATACAATCACTTAGTAGGTTGTAGTTTGCTTTGGAAAAGTTTTTTAGCTTTTTTTTTTGCTCCTGTAATGGTGATAGGTTCAATAGTTACTTCGAATGAAACATTTGAACCCCTTGTTGGGGTGCAGACTATCTGCTCCAGAGCATTTGTACTGACAAAGTCCAGGAACCTCTGGGTGAGCATGTTCGTGCTCATGTATGTCACCCAGTCAATGGAAGGATAGTTGAAATTTCTCATGACTAAGGTGTTGGGCTGTATGGCGAGTGACTCCAGTACGTCCAGGTAGGTGGTGTGCTTTTCTTGGTTCATGGTGGAGGTCCTATAGGTAACAATGATGTGGAAGGGTATTTTGACTATAGTTAATTAGACATGGAGTAGTTCAAGAGTCATACTGTTTGACCAGTCTCAAGGTGTACTTGGCTTTAATGAAGATGGACACATCTCCACCTTTGTTTCTTTCACACTCATTTTGAGGTCTGAACATGTGGAAGACTTTGTAGCCTTGTGTGGCCGGAGTGCTCTCTGTGACCTTGAACCATGTCTCACACAGACATTAGCATCTTCCAAGGTGAGGAGTGCTTCCAGAGAGTGCAATTTTATGTTTAGACTCCTAGCATTAAGCAGCAGAACCTTGAGTTTGTCTTAAGTGGATTTTGTTACATTGGAATTTTTTTCTTTTGACATTGCCTAAAAAAGGCACTTTGGGGGAGGCAAGCACTTTTGCCAGTGTCCAAAAGCCTAAAGGAGACAGGTGCAGACCATCTCTGGCAAAGCAGTTGGTCAGTCAACCATGTCTTCCCGGGCTGACAGATTCTGAATCCCCCTGGACTGACACCACAAGCTAAGCTAATTGTTGAAGTCAATCATGTTTTGTTTATATTGTGGCATCTTCCTCGATGAAGGCAGAATGCTGCTAATGGCTAGTGTCATACCTGCCTGGGACACAATCTGAGAGTTCAGTCATGTCTCTCTTTATATAGTCCAGAGAGGTACATCTCAAGTCATTAACCCCAATATGGACTATGACAGTCAGCAGCTGACTGTGACCTTCTCCTTGTCCAGCCTGGTAAGGGAAACATCTTTGGGTCTCACTAAGTAGTCGTCTATGACAAAGACATTGGGCCAGATTCACGATGGCTTGCACGGAGTCTATGAGTAGAGTAAGACTCCATGCAGCCATCATGTCCGACGAGCGATCCATGAACAGCCTGTAAGGGCGTGTAAGAAAGCTCCTAACACGTCTCCTACATGGAGAGGGCTGTGATATGCAAATTACCTCACTTGCAGCCGAAAGGCATGCAAATGAGGTAAATTTGCAATGCAGGAAGCAGAAACCTGTCCGAGTAGGAGACGTGTTAGCTTCAGAAATGTGCTCAGTTGACAACTGAGTACCATTCTGCAAATAGCACAATGGAGCCTTGTCAGCTCCAAATAAAGGTTGCATATGGTTGAGGAAGCATGCCAATGGCCAAATATATGGCCATTGGAAAGTTTCCTTGATGCAAAATTAAAATAAAAACAATTTTTTTTCTGCCGATTTCCCATGTTTAAGCATAGCGCAGTGTCACGCAAACGGGGTGCCCTAAAAAATCATAAAATAAGGCAATAAGAGCCACAAACAGGGAATTTATGATAATTGTCAAATTACAATGTAAGGGAATAGCAGGCTGAAGACAACATGGCCACCGAGTAGGGGTTGCTAAAGTGAGAAGACCAGTCTAAGACATGTAACCAAGCATTAGTAGGCAATCCTATGTAAATGAGTGTTAGGATAGTGAATCACACTTACATAGCAAATGAGCACTGTCAGTGGAGTGTAGGAGTAGGATCTGGGGAGGAACAGAGGAGGAGATAGGTGACATCACCAGGGGGGTATGTATGAAAGTAGTGAAGCTCATTGGAGGACAGTGGCATGTGTTAGGTGTCAGTTAGACATCATGGAAAGAGGTGTGTCAACAGGTAGGCCAGGGAAATCCAAGAAATGGAAGGTGTATACTGTGGATAACACCAAAGTTTCTTGCTGAGCGGGCATGTGTGTGTGTGCGCGTGTGTAAACCCGAGTAAGACAAAGTGCATGCGTGGAAGTGTGAGTGCACGCATTTAAGCCAGAGTAAGCATGTATAAGAATGTGTAAAGACCTGTAAGCCTGTTTGTGCCAGTGTGCGCACGTGTTAACCCGAATAAGCACGTTTTAGTCTGTCTAAGCATGTGTGCATGCGTGTGAGCTGCTGTGAGCGTGTTTGCGCTTGTATGTGCGTCGCTCCCCCTGAGGAAACAGAAGGAAAAAGGAAGCACAACACATGTAGGAAGCTACCAGGTAATACAAGTAGAGCTAGCAGGTGAAAACAACCGAAATCAGGCAATTACACAGGCAGAACACTAGCCCAGCCCAACACTTAAAACTCTGTAAACAACAGTGCAGTTTGTTTCTCTCAAGAGACACTGCAACACTGGAGTAAGCTACTAGAAGTGAAAACTGAAAAAGCTTCACTCAGACAAAAAATGCTAGGGGCTGCCATTGCTGTTATAAGGTGACATATTCAACATGCTGAGGGTGGTGACAATGCAAATGCTGCCAGACAATCCACAGTGAGGAGACGGAGAAGAGTGTACAGGCCCAGGGTCACCTACCAGGGGTTACATGAGCTGGAGATAGTGGAGTGCTATAGAGTGGACGGAGACCTCCTGCAGCAAATTGTTGAGCTGTGCAGGCCACACCTCACACACAGAGCCAACAGAGGGGGACCCATCTCAGTGGAAACCAAGGTATGTGTTGGCCTAAGAATACTAGCAACAGGTACCTTTCAGAGACCAACTGGTGATATGATGGGGATATCACAGGCATCAGCATCCAGGGTACTGCACCAGTTCCTGGATGCCATGTCAGCACATGTCGGTGATCATGTATATTTCTCCAATTCCCGTGAGGTATTGGCCAGCAATATGCATCTCTTCCAGCAAATAGCAGAATACCCTGAGGTAGTGGGTGCAATAGACTGCATGCATATATGCATCAAAGCACCAGCCGGTGAGCGGTGTAGGGCCTACATTAACCGCAAGGGCTTCCCCTCCATCAACTGCCAGGTCGTGTGTGATGCCCAGGGCATAATAATGAATGTGTGTGCTGGCTGCCCTGGAAGCTACCATGATTCCCACATCTGGCATCTGATGCAGCTGTACCAGACATTTGCCAGTGGGGACATCCCACATGGTCACTTAGTGGGGGATGCTGGCTATGCACTGGAGCCATGGCTGATGGCACCCATCAGAAATGTACACACACCTGAACAAGAATGGCATAATGAGGCACACGCACAAACACAAAATGTAATCGAGAGTGTGTTTGGGTTGCTCAAGTCACGGTTCTGGTGCCTGGACACATCTGGTGGAGCCTTGCAATACTCACCAACTACATGTACCCAAATTGTCATGGTATGTGCTATGCTACATAATATGATCCTGCGAAAACAGCAGCAGCAGGACCAGCATAGGCCTGGGCCAAACAACCCCCCACCAGTGCCAAGGCCATCACAGGCAGAGTGTGACTCGGAGGAGGAACAACCTGAGCCTGCCCCAGTAGGCAGAAGGAGGTGTGCCCAGTATGCCTTGGCCTTGGCAAAGAGACAACGCATAGCACATACACTGGCTCAGTAGGAACCCTGGAAATGATACCTCTCTCTGACTCACACATATAGTAAAAGGGATGCCTAAGTTGACACAACCTGCTTCCAAACATGTACAGGGAGTGTAGTATGTGCACCCAACATAGGCAGCCCTGCAGCATGATCGCCATGTGTTAAGCAATGTAACACCATGTAGTATATGCAAACTTGATGACCCTGAGTAACATCCTTCCCTCACCAAGCATGATGCCACAATATGAAGACAAGATGATCAATTACAACAATTGGCTTAAGTATTGTTGCTAGTCAAAGGAGATCCAATGTCTGTCAGCCTGGGATGACATGCTCAACGAGACACGATGCTCTGCTAGGGATGGCTTGCTCCTATCACCCCTGGCCTTTTGGATACTGGCAAAGGCTGTTGTCACCCCCATAGTGCCTTGAATAGGTAAGGCTCAAAACACAAACCCACCTCCATAGGTATCACAAGGGATAAGAAACTAAAAGTAATGCTACCCAATGCCAGAAGTCTAAACTGCAAGATGCATGCAGTCCAAACTCTCCTCAGCATGGAAAATGTTGATATCTGTGCAGTAACAGAAACCTGGTTCAAGGCTCCCAAGAGAACCCTAGCACTGCCAGGTTACACCTCATACCATGCTTTACAGCCCCAGAACATGGAACTAACTACGAAAGGAGGATGAGTACCAATAATTGTCAATGATACCCACACCCCCAGGTTGGTGCCACAGCATGAAGCAGCACAGACTATCCACGTGCAAGTAACAGTGGCTAAAACTGCCTCCCAGTTCGTAGCCTGCTACAGACCAACCTCCTAAACCCCACTTGGCCTACATGAGAACACATGAAAATATGAAGGTCTCTCCAAACAACATTATATTGGGTGACTGCAACTACCCAAACATAGACTGGGAACATTACTCTAACATCAACACCCTAGGCCAAAGGTTCCTAGAATTCATAAACCGAAATGCTATGGAACAACTTGTTACCACTCCCACAAGAGGGGTAAACATACTGGACCTGATAACCACCAACATGGGGACTCTATGCCCAAGACCAGAAATGTATCCCTCACTGGTAAGATCAGATCATAGAGTAATCTCATTGGATACTCACATCCCAACCCCAGTCCCTGGCCAGAAAATCACAGTGAAAAACATGTGTAAAGCAAATTTTGTACTCCTCCAAACTGAGGTGGAATCCATTAAAGCCCTTGTGCCTGTGGAAAATATGGCCCAGACCTCAGAACCCTTTATAAATGCATTCTATGAACACCTTCAGGAAAGCATGGATTATGCAGTCCCAAATAAAACCAAGACACAATCCTCCAAAGGCAGGCATCCTGTCTGGTGGACCCCAGCCATTAACACACCATGCAAGAGAAGGAGGAAGCTACTACATGATAGAGCAAAACCCAAAAGGGAAGGCATCTCTGATCAGTATTATGACAAAAAACTATGGCCACACATAAAATCATCTAAGGCCAGCTATGAGATAAAAATTGTACAGGACACTAAGGATAATCATAAAGCTTTCTTTACTGATGGTAGGAACCTGGGCGGGAATTCCCAGATATGCTCAGAATTAGTCCAAAATGACAAACAATACATCAAGCCCACAGACATTGCCAACATCCGACCTAACAGGTTCAGTGCAAACTTATACCCCCCCCACCAAAAGACCAAATATCTATCCCAGCAGAGTGCTGGCCCCCTGACATAGCAGATGCTCAGGTAACAGCCAGCGTCTCCAAAGCAAAACACACAGCATCAATGGGACCAGATGGTGTCCCGGGCTGCATCCAACATGAACTCCAAGAAGAATTGAACACCAAATAAAACTACTGCTCAATCTCAGCCTTACCACAGGATATGTACCCAAAGAGCAGTGTACAGCAACAGTGGTCCCTCTCCACAAAGGTGGTGCCTGAATGGATACTGCAAACTATCACCCCAGAATCCTCCTGACTAGCTTGGTCTGCAAATCTATGGATAGGATCATCATGGACCTCAGAAATAAAGATATTGTGGACCTACAGACACTGGACCCTACCCATTGTGGCTTTCTTAAGGGCAGATCCTGCCCCTTAAACCTGGTTGAGTCATTTGAAACAGTCACCAAGGCCATTGATGAGGGGAAGGTGGTCCACACAGCCTACCCGGACCTTGCAAAAGCATTCCATACAATACCCCACTTGGTCATTATAGATAAGCTCACCAGCTTAAATATAAACCCCTATGTCACTAGATGGGTTGCAAACCGGCTCAAGGACAGAACCAACATGTTCAGAAATGCTGGAGCCATGTCAGACTCCAAGCCAGCTACAACTGGCATCCCACAAGTCTCGGTCCCTTGTTTGGTATATATTTCTCGGAGGTACAGGCCAACATGGAAGGACTGCGTCTATACAAGTTTGCAGATGACTACAAACTGGGCCCCATATCTGACCCTCCAGCTGACACAAGCATCCTACAAAAGGGCCTCATAGAAACAGACAACTGGTGCCAGAGCCATGTCATCAAGCTAAATGCAAAAAAGTGTATAGTCATCCCCTTTGGCAAAAAGTAAGTGACCACCAATTACCACATAGGTGGTAACCCATTAAGTACAGAAGAAGTAATAAGAGACCTGGGGACACAAGTTGATAGAAATCTCGCATTTGACAACCACATGGCCATAGTGGTCAGAAAAATATTTCATATACCCACCTAATCATGAAGGTATTCACATCTAGATCAGGGGAGGTCAACGTGCCTCTTCAGTCATCCTTCATCAGGCTCACAATTGAGTACATTGCCCCTTGTGGGATGTACCTTAGCAGACACCTCCAGCAACCGGAAAGACCCCAAAAGTACCTCACCAGGAGGATCAAAGGGCCCTAACAGATGCCATGTGCTGCCTGATTAAACAAACTGCAGCTCCACACAGTGGCATACTGCCTGCCCAGAGGTGATCTGTGCCTGATGTATAAAGCCATGTCCAACCTGGAATCAATGCACATGCTGCACCTTGTAAAATCTGAATCCCATTGAGCTATGCACATGAGAGACCTGAACCTCAGCACTGAAATAAATAGGACATGCTGGAGTGATAGATCCATAACCCAGAAGCTCCCTCCACTCTTGAGTAAACTCCCAGTCCAGGTTAGCTAGAGAGTCCCTCATTGACTCTCTTCAAGAGGAATCTTGATGAGTGGATGGGAGATTGTATGTTTACCCTGGGTATCACTTTTATGTCACAGTTAGACAGAGGCACAGTATACTAACCTTGAAAAATGTCATGGCAAACTCCAGTTAAAATGTGTGTTGAAGGACAAACACACTCTGACTAGGATTAGAAATGCCCTAGGGCACATAGCCTAGTGTTTGTCAATGTCCACCCAAGTTGCGGAATACACTAGTAATGTTGGACAAGCCTGGTTTAAGTAGGCCATAGCTGAACAAAATGCAACATGGTCATATTTGCCCAACTGGACCTTAACCAGTCTGGTGTGCTCAGTATGAATATTGAAAGCAGTGATGGGACTCAAACCCAGGATACTGTGCACTAAAGTGGAAGGACTGAACCACTACACTATGACAATATTGCGGTGCTTTGTCAGTATGAAAGAATGTTGACAAGTGTATGCAAACTATCCCATGGAAACCCTGCAGGCACAGCATAATCCCTGTTGGGTTCAGACACAAAGCAGTTGGGCAGTAAGAACACAACATGACTTCCAACATACACACTATAAATGTCAAATATTGTTCAAGTTCACACACAACCACAAATGTAGTGAACCTCAGATCTCAACATATGGAAAGGTCACACTGGGCAGCATGCTCACACACTTTGATAAATGAGACATATGTCATGCAACAAACCATGTCTCAGTATTTGGCCACACATATCTGGCATTTGTATGTTTTAAGCCAGGAACCTCTCACAATACAGCAATCTGCCCAGTGCACACAGTTAAATGACAACAGAGACATAAGTAGTATACTGGAACCCTGTCATGATCAAACATCTTCCACCGATACACAAGTTGTTCATAGAAACAGGGAAAGCTATGGCAATAAAGACCTGCAGACAGTTTATCAACAACAAATATTGTGCATCCCAAACATAAACATATGGGTGCAGAGGTTGATACTGGCTGTTTGCCCTAGGGAATACATAAGCCTAGCCAGAGTGTATTTGGCGCCTGCCTCCCCTGTACAGTATGTCACAGAAGGCACCGTTTAAGGCTAGTTTGCTGTGCCTCCATCAAGCAGGAACACAGTGGAGATCCCAGGGGTTGAATTTGC
Organism: Protopterus annectens; assembly: GCF_019279795.1. Classification (NCBI taxonomy): domain Eukaryota; kingdom Metazoa; phylum Chordata; order Ceratodontiformes; family Protopteridae; genus Protopterus; species Protopterus annectens. The sequence goes on from NC_056743.1 coordinate 1,370,453,079, forward strand.
AATGTCACATCCATGTGGCTGGAGTTTGCTGGAAGAGGGTTGGTGAGGGGCTATGTCTAACATTAATTGGGATTCAATTCCAGACTGAGGGGAGACTTATCTGTAGTGTCTGGGCAATTTCACTGTCAAAACTTGCAAGTGATGATTTTGAGGGATTGAAGTGTCTTGCCAATACTGTTCAGAGATGTCCTCCCTCTGTGGGATATTGCTCTGTTATGTATTAGCTCCCTCCTTCTGTTGTACAGCTTATATATGGCTGGTGTCAACCAGACAGGTCTCCTGTTGTGGAGGAGTCTTGGTTTTATTTGGGATAGCATGATCAATGCAAACCTGCAGGTGCTCATAGAATGCATTTGTAAAGGATCCTGCAGATTGGGCTGTATAATCCCCCAGCACGGGGCCTTTGAAGTATTCCACCCCAGTCTTCACAAGTGCAAAGTCTGCGTTTGAGAAATACATTGTTTGCAGTGATTTCCTTGCCTGGGGGTGAGGATGGGATATGAACGTCCTGGGAAAGTTGGTTATGGTCAGATATTAACAATGGTGATCTACCTCTGGTGTGGAACATAGAGTCCTCTTGTTGTTGATGATCAGGTCCAATATGTATTCCCCCTTGTGGCTGTGGTGACTGTTTCTGCCATAGCACATGGATTCACAAATTGTAGTGGCTGTAAGGTGATGTTGTTGAGGCCTGAGTAGTTCCCCCAGTCAATATTCCTGTACCTGAAATTAACCACTGTAATGGCGTATGTGAACACCTTCATATCCTATATTGTTCCCAGGGAAGCCAAGTGTGGTTCCTGGATATGGGGGGGGGGTCTGAACTACACACCAAACCAAAAGGCAGTTTTGCACAATGGTAGTTGTATATGTATGGCCTGTCATGCTTAGTGCAGTGGTGTGTTTCTGTGATGTATATGGATACACCCCCTAGTTGTGTTGTGTGTTACAAGTCCTGTGGTCATGAAGCATGGTATAAAACATAACCTGGCAGTGCCGATGTGCATATGTGACCCAGAACTAGGCGTCTGTTAATGCATATATATTGTTATCCCCCATACTGAGGGATAGGAATAGATGTACATACCTCTTTGTAAAAACTGATGTCAGCACCCTATAAATACAGCAGGAGAAGGGAAACCACCTAGTAATGCGAAAAGCACGCTGCGCTAATGCGTCTTTCTCAAGTGTCATAACATAGTTAGGTAGGGGTTTGAATCCTACAAATGCCATGTGTGTGTTTGTCACACAGTTTGTCAATGTGTGGTGGGTTTTGCTTTTATTATTGTATGACATATAATTATAACAGTAATTTCAATGCACACATCAGGTATGTGTGTACTGAGGATAGGAATAGATGTACATACCTCTTTGTAAAAACTGATGTCAGCACCCTATAAATACAGCAGGAGAAGGGAAACCACCCAGTAATGTGAAAAGCACGCTGTGCTAATGCGTCTTTCTCAAGTGTCATAACATAGTTAGGTAGGAGTTTGAATCCTACAAATGCCATGTGTGTGTTTGTCACACAGTTTGTCAATGTGTGGTGGGTTTTGCTTTTATTATTGTATGACATATAATTATAACAGTAATTTCAATGCACACATCAGGTATGTGTGTGCCACATACAGATATGTACCTGTGACCTTCAATAGTTCCTATGTGTGAAGCCTGCCTCATATGACTACACTTGTTACCTTTGCCAGCATGTGCTGCAGATTCCCAGACTGTATGCTATACATGTATGTTGTTGACAATGCAGGCTACTGCAGTGATTTGTGTCCTAGGCCAACTGGGTGACACACACTCATGAAAGCTGTGATATATTAATGTGGGTGAGGGTCATGCCTGGAGTATATGTCACACATGTTATAACACAGCAAAGTCTGTGAGTAATGGACATCCAGTGTAGGTGTATGGCAACTGTTGCTGATATGCATAAAGACACCTTCTTGCTTAGGCGATACACCAAGAGACTGCACAATCCCTTTGGAAATGTGAATATCACAGGATAGACAAGAAAAAACTTGTCCATATGTACACATCATTACCTGTTCTACATGATGGGTGTTGCCACCTACATGGTACTGTTGGAATACTATGTCAAGTGCATGCTGATGACAAAGTTACAGTTGCATTACAGTAATAGAGCATGGCTTGGACAACAGATATCTGTCTGTATGAAACCCTTGTGATGGTCATGTGTGTCATGTGCAGAATGCATTGTAGGCCACTGTATGCATTTCCAGTCGTGGATGAACATATGCCTAGTGTGTTGGCATGTACGTGAGACTGCTATATGCCAAACAGTATTCTTCCCAGGGATGTGTGGGGCACAGTATGAATGGCTACTGGTATAGTGTAGTACTGCAGGGATATCACTGACACTGGGTTTCTCTCATCTGTGTATCAGTTGAGGATACATCATGTAATAGGTTCATAGGTTCATACTAGGCTATCTGCCCTAGGGCAGTTATAAGCCTAGCCAGACTGTGTTTGGCTTTCGCCACCCATTTTAAATTAATTTTGCTATGCCCTTTTTCCAGGTTAGTATACTCTGCCTCTGTGTAACAGTGACACAGAAGTGATACCCGGGGTAAACCTACAATCTCCCATCCACTCAGCAACATTCCTCTTGCAGAGAGTCATTAAGGGACTCTGCCTAACCTGGACTGTGATTTTATTCCAGAGTGAAGGGAGCCTCTGGGTTATGAATCTGTCCCTCCAGCATGTCCTATTTATTTAAGTGCTGAGGTCCAAGTGTCACGGGCGCATAGCTCCATGGAATTTGGATTTTCTGAGGTGCAGCATGTCCATTAATTCCAGGTTGGACATGGTTTTATATGTCAGGCATCTGTTCGAGCCCTTTGATACCTTGGTGAGGTACTTTTGGGGACTTTCCAGTTGCTGCAGGTCAGGTGTCTGGTAAGGTACACCACAAAAGGGGCACTGTACTCAATTATGGGCCTGATGAGGGATGACTAAAGAGGCACAATGACCTCCTCTGATCTAGCTGTGAATCCCTTCATGATTAGGTGGCCTATAGAAACTGTCTATCTAACCACTACAACCATGTGGTTGTGAAATGAGAGTTTGCTATCAACTCGGGTCCCCAGGTCCCTAATCATGTCTACAGTACTTAATGGTTTACCACCTATGTGTTAATATGTGGGCACTTTGTTTTTGCCAAAGGGGATGACTATACACGTTTTGGCGTTTAGCTTGAGGCCATGGCTCTGGCACCAGTTGTCTGTTTCTATGAGCCCCTTTTGTAGGATGCTTCTGTTGGCTGGTGAGTTGATTATGGTGCCCAGTTTGCAGTCATCTGCGAACCTGCTCAGCCACAGTCCTTCTGTGTTGGCCTGTACCTCCAAGAAATATATACCAAACAAGAGAGGTCCCAGGACTGACCTCTGTGGGATACCACTTGTAACTGGTTTGGAGTGTGACATGGCTCCAGCAATTCTGACCATGTGTGTTCTGTCCGTGAGCCAGTTTGCAACCCATCTAGTGACATAGGGGTTTATAGTTATGCTGGTGAGTGTCTCTATAATGCCCGAGTGGGGTATTGTATCGAAGGCTTTTGCGAGGTCCAGGTAGGCTGTGTTGACCACCTTCCCCTCGTCACTGGCCTTGGTGACTGTTTCAAAGACATCGACCAGGTTTAAGAGGCAGGATGTGCCCTCAACAAAGCTGAACTGGGTAGGATCCATTGTCTGTAGGTCCCCAATATCTTTATTTATGAGGACCATGATGATCCTTTCCATAGCTTTGCAGACCAAGCTAGTCAGGTGTATGGGGCGATAGTTTCTAGGATCTGTTGAGGCACCACCTTTGTGGAGAGGGACCACTGTTGCTGTACGCCACTCCTTGGGTACATATCCCATAGTAAGGCTGAGATTGAACAGTAGTTTTATGTTTGCATTTAGTTCTTCTTGGAGTTCATGTAGGATGCAGCCTGGGACACTGTCTGCTCCCATTGATGCTGTGTGGGTTAGGTGTATTCTTTGTCATTTAGGACTACTTCTGAGCATATCTGGGAACTCCCACCCAGATTCCTAACATAACTAAAGAAAGCCTTGTGATTATCCTTAGTGTCTTGTGCAATTTTCCTCTTGAAGCTGGCCTTAGACGATTTTATGAGTGCCCGTATTTTTTTCCAAATACTGATCACAGATGCCTTCCTTTGTGGGATATTGCTTGATCATGTCGTAGCTTCCTCCCTCTATTGTTTTCTCTTATGTGGCTGGGGTCCACCAGAAAGGATGCCTGTCTTTGGAGGATTGGGTCTTGGTTATATTTGGAATTGCATGATCTGTGCATTCATGAAGGTGTTCATAGAATGCGTTTATAAAGGATTCAGCAGTCTGGGCCGTATTTTCCACAGGCCCGGGAGCTTTGAAGGATTCCACCTCTGTCATGGTTTTGAGGTGTGTGGAATTTGCTTTAGACAACTTTTTCACTGTGGTTTTCTGGGCAGGGGCTGGGGTTGGTATGTGAATATCCAGTGGGATTACTCTATGGTCTGATCTTACCAGTGAGGGATACACTTCTGGTCTGGAGCATAGAGTCCCCATGTTGGTGATGATCAGGTGCAGTATGTTTTCCCCTCTTGTGGGAGTGGTAACAAGTTGTTCCATAGCATTTGAGTTTATGAATTCTAGGAACCTTTGGCCTAGGGTGTTGGAGCTACAATAATGCTCCCAGTCTATGTGTGGGTAGATGAAGTTGCCCAATATAATGTTGTTTGGAGAGACCTTCATATAGTCATGTGTTCTTAAGTAGGCCAAGTGGGGTTCCTGGGTTTAGGAGGGTGGTCTGTAGCAGGCTAGGAACTGGAAGGCAGTTTTATCCACTGTTAGCTGCACGTGGATAGTCTGTGATGCTTCATGTTCTGGCACCAACCTGGGGTGATGGTATCCTTGACAATTATTGATACTCACCTTCCTTTTGTAGTTAGTTCCATGTTTTAGGGCTGTAAAGCATGGTATGAGGTGTAACCTGGTAGTGCTAGGGTGCTCTTGGGAGCCTTGAAACAGGTTTCTGTTACTGTACAGATATCAACATTCTCCATGCTGAGTAGAGTATGCACTGCATGCATCTTGCGGTTTAGATGTCTGGCATTGAGTATCATTACTTCTAGTTTCTTATCCCTTGTGATACCTATGTAGGTGGGTTTGTGTTTTGAGCCTTACCACCAGAATGCAAACCATTGACACTGGTAAACCGTATGACCCACAGCATACTGTCAAACCATGTCATACATACATGTGACCCCAGGTGAGACATATGTGTAGTACAACACAAAGTGGCCACCAATATGAACTACAATGTATGAATACTGTGTCACATGGTGCATGTCACCCTTGCCATGTGTGCACTATGCATCTACATGCAGAGAATGCAACTCCACCTTGTTCACAAATGTACACCTGCAACTGTGTGCTGCAAACATCACACATGTACTGTCCACTCCACAACACATGCCGGCACAGGTACAAACAACTGACATGTGGCACATGTGCAGACATTACACTTTTGGAATTAACACTGGTGTATAAAAAACTACAATGACAATGACAGTGTTAATGCATCAGGCATGCTGGGATATACCCACAATGATATCATTACACTGTACTGTTAACAACATGATAATATTACTACAGTGCTATGTAGTCACCCTGTGCATCAGCACCATGCTATCCTGTTCCTGCATCAATGTTACAGATTGCAGGAGGTGGCACAGTTTCATCATATGCACAGGGTGTGTACTTGGTTTGCCAGAGTCTGCCATTGACACATCCAGTTGACATGTATGTGCATGTGTGTTAGTGAGGGACAACAGTACAACATGGGGCAATGATGATTCGGTGTCTGTGTGCATGTGTTAGCCCTAGGTGTTAGCATTATGCCTGTGTGTATGCATGCACACAGTTCCACCACACGGCTGCTATATACGGGTGTTTGTGGACAGCCACAGACTGTACCTGCCAGGTCATACAGATCACTGTCTCTGGCCATGGACACGGTACTTGTGCCTGGCAGGGGTGCTACGGACAGTATCAGGTACTAAGCCAGACTGGGTACTGTCATCAGAAGCAGTGGGTTGTTGACTGGGCACATGTCCCTGCTGGGACTGTCCAGAGCCACATGCACGTGGTCTTCTAGGACGGTCTGATGACAGCACAGACCCAGCATTGCTGGGGCTGGTACTGGCACTATGGGAGCGGCTGCGGGTTTGTTGTAGTCCGCAACGACTGCCAGCTGATGATATTGCTGGCATACATCCACGTTGATGCCTCAACCGTCCTGCATTGCCCTGGCTCATGGACATGTAGTTGTGGAACAGATCTAATGTGTCCCCCCAACGTCTATCAATGACCTCGTCGACAGTACGGATGGCAGCCGCAACGTCACGCATAGTGTCATTCATAGCAGTGTGATGTGCTCTCAGCTCCCTCAGACCCTGTCTGGTGTACCATTCCATACATGCCTGTGCCTGCATTACAGCCCGGAACATAGCTGTCCTTGGAAAGTATGTGTGTGTGTGTGTGTGTGTGTGTGTGTGTGTGTGTGTGTGTGTGTGTGTGTGTGTGTGTGTGTGTGTGTGTGTGTGTATAATGTGTCTGAAAGGCAGTTACAGTAGGCAAGAGCCATTGGAAGACCCTGTGAATCATAGTTAGAAGTTAAGAAAGTGGCCTGGAGTGCTACATGAAAGACTCAGCTCTGTAAGTGGTCAATGTGTAGCCATTATCTACTCATGGATGCTGGAATCCCATGTCTTGGTAGTAGTGTACATTCCCCTTTATGCTCTTGGAGCCAGGTTGTAGTTGGTGAATTGATTATTGAGTCAGACTTGTGTGAACCTTTTTTTACTGTTGGGTACCAGTGGTTTGAATTTAGAGACTATCCCTCTGGTAACCATCAGATCTATTTAGAGTAGTTGCGTTGATCCAACTATTATAGCTCCTGTCTCTGACATACCCAGGTACAGCACTAGTTAGTGGTGCAGTCAGACTGGTCATCACTGTTGGCAGTAGGTCATTCATCATATTAGGAAGGAATTTTGTCACCCATAGATAGCATCACTAGATGGTCCTAGGATGCCATCACTGCATTTTTGTGCTTGTTGTGTCAGTCCAGGTATTGTAAAAACTTACCAAGCTGACTCACCAACAAGTAATTATAAGTTGATAACTTATCACAATTCTTGACCAGAATGTATAGCCTCAGGTCTGATGACATCTGTACAATCATTGACCTTTGGCACAAGGTGCTATTGTGTCAAGAACACTAATAAACATCCTTTTGTTCAGACATGGTGTTTGTTGTCAGAGCAATAACTAAGGTGGGGCAAAACAGGTGGCTGCCCCAGGTACATTCTGCTAGAGTGCATGATCAGCGAATGTTTATGGCTGGGTGTGCAAAACTAGGAATTATTTCTGAAGTCAGAAGAATGTCATGGTTTTAGACATGAATGGTGATAGTGCATTTGTGGTTACAGGTAAGCTGCAGAAGTGCCCTTGGATTGGTAAACTGACAGTAGCAAGCCACTTCTTTTGCATAAAGCAGCTTGCAGAACAGGAGCATTTTTATGCTCCTAAATTCAAAGTTGAGAGGGTTCCAATTTGTGGAACTACTGAAGTACCAGATGAAGTAGCTATGGTTCTGCTCATTCAGACAGTATGTGACTAACAAATAGGTCCAGATACAGTGCATAACTCAAGTTTAGGTCCCATAAACCACTTCTCTCAGCCATGCCCTTGCAGTTATGTCCATTTTTCCAAAGTGAAAACTGAAGCCTCTCAACAAAACTATCAAAACTATAGGTGTTAATCTATCAAGCTAATCTATCTATCATACAAATATTTTCTAGGAAGGCCAAATAATCTGAATGGTTGTTAAGTCTATATGCATAAACATCAGAGACTAAGTTTTCCTTTCTGCAACTGAATGTCAGATTAGTGTCCTCATTTACTAGCATAAGTTTTAACTATGCAGAACACAGAATGAGGCTTATGAGTATTCCCACACCTACCTGAGACCTTTCCTAAGGGCCACCCCTAAAGAAGGAGAGCTCTAAGTTCCACTTGAGAACTCTGGTTCATGTGATTTTGTATGCAAAGATATGACAAATTAATTTAACTGGCACTTTTTAAAACTCATACAAGCTCCAGTTTCTACTCCTTTCCCATTGTACTCCCACAAGTACCGTTTTCCAAGTGACTGACCATGTATCAAATTAATCCTTTTATTTGAGGATAGTGAACACATCTGGCATCTCCATACAAGCATTTCTGCAGCTGAGCCTTTTCTGACTTCATGGGTCACCAGCCACCAGATAGCAGACATGAAGGACTAGGAAAAATAAAATACAATATGCCAAACATTTATTTGTGTTTCTAATTCGGTGTCATCTTTACAAATAATTAACATTACAGGGTAAAAAGAAAGTTTGATGCCTTTTTACAGAGTTTTGGCATCCTAAACCCAATTAAAAAGTAAGGCTAATTTACAAAAATAGATTTGTTTGACCAAAATACATAATTTATAGTGTCAGAACTATATAACAGCTCTATAACCTAGTTATCAGAGCTAAAGTGAAACTTATTTCCAAACATAATTCACTGAATTTTCTTGATCAAAAGAACTTCTGAAACTAGGATAAGGGACATAAACTATGATGGCATATCAACAAAGTTATCCCAAGTTACTTGATATTCATAGCCTAACCAGTGGAAAAGCCAACTGAGTGGAGTCAAATTTACCATCAGAGGTTGGAATTCCCTAGTACATTAATCCAATGAAGTAGATGACTTTGAAAAGACTGGACTTTATGAAAAAGTTCCAGGGCATTTAAATCAAAATCCTAGTTGGGTAGAGTAGAATATAACAGGATGCCAATGGATGTTATCTGCAAATGAGGGTTAGCTGAGTGGTATATACTTGACTACACATCAAGACATCCCTGATACACATTTTAGTGCTTCCTCGGGTTAGTAACTTTTACGCAACTGTCAACTTACCCTAAAAAGATTAAAGGCTATAAGTTGTTAGTGTACAACTTCCTGTAATCCAGGATTTAATACTCCCAGTTTCTGTTTTTCTATTGTGCATTTCGGAATAAGTCACTTTGCCAGATAATGCTCAGGGAAAATGTGGCTAACCTATCCAATGATCTTTTAGACCACATGACTAGGAACTTCCTATGAACTACGTCCAAACTACCCACCCTTAAGAAGTTTTAATTATACAAACTCTGTGCAGTTATGTTTATTTGAATCATTATATTAAACAAGAGCTGGAAGTCAATGTTATCTTTTTCTATACATTTACAGAAATATTATGAAATATAATTTTGCTAGTGAGGTACATAAGTTGAAACATTTCATATAATTTTCAAAAGTTACCATTTTTACCACTCAAACCTTATATATATATATATATATATATATATATATATATATATATATATATATATATATATATGGGTCCCTATCAAATGACAGAAAGCTCATTTGATAGAAACTCATTTCATTGATACCATAAGATAGAAAGCTCAAAACAATGAAATCTCATTTGACTGAAACTCAAAACACTGAAAATGCTATATGCCTTTTCCCCATGGTAGTGTGATCCTGGAGGTAGTATAGTTAGGGGGGTGTGCGGGCACATCCCCCCACAATGGGGGTGTGTGGGGCGTAGCCCCCTACATAGTTTATGTAAATATTGTTTTCTCCAAACAGTTATTCATTGTAGTTATAAGTATCCATGAGTAGGGTTTAAAATGTATGAAGTATGTGGGGGGCTACACGTTCCACACCCCCACAGCCCCCCACACTCCCCCTAACTTTATATACTAACTCCAGGATTGCACTACCGTGGGGAAAAGGGTATATAGCATTTTCAGTGTTTTGAGTTTCAGTCAAATGAGTTTTCAGTGTTTTGAGCTTTCTATGTTTTTGTTTCAGCCAAATGATTTTCCATCAAATGAGTTTTCTATCATTTGATAGGGACCCATATATATACATATATATGTGTGTGTGTGTGTGTATGTGTGTGTGTGTGTGTGTGTGTGTGTGTGTGTGTGTGTGTGTGTGTGTGTGTGTGTGTGTGTGTGTGTGTGTGTGTGTGTGTGTGTGTGTGTGTGTTTTAAAATGCTGATGTCACTAGTGATGTGTCTAATGACACTTAATGAAGCAGAGCCTGGAAATTCTAAACATAATTGCTGTGGTAAGGAGGGTAAAAAAGGAATATGTAACTACTGTAGCAACTAAAAATGAACTGATACTATGAGTTATTTTCGAAAGGAAACAAAGGAAGATAGCCCCATAAAGCTGTTTATGGCTCCTGGGGTAGTTCAGAGCAAGCTTGTGTTCTGTATCAAGTCACATGGTTACTGGTTTCCTCTCAGTCACCTTGTCACGACCGCAGCTAATCTCTGTAGTGCTTCTCCGTGAAGACATATGACTCCTCAAGTACTGAGATCAGGAGCAGCCGAATGTCACTGCTAGTTCTGAGTCTTAGTTTGACACCACTAAGAGTGAGAGTGATAATAGTAAGTGTGTGAACTCTGTTCACTTAAATGCCTGGATCTGCCAATATTTGGAGAGGGGAACAGGGATGGTTGGTATATTCTATTTACTTAATAAGAAAGTAATTACTAGTATCAAATTGCATCATTGACCTCCCTCAGGAAAGACAAATGAATCTCCATGTGGTGAGATCCTTTGATTAGTAGCAGTTCAGATTTGTGTCATGCTAATTTTTGAAAGTTATGCATTGAACCAATTTTCCCCATGAAAAGATTCCCCCATCTCCTTCACTACATCCAGTTAACCATAGCCTATAAAATGCTCCATGAACCTGAAAAAACACCTGCCCTACAAGTATTTCTTCAACCATATGCCACTAACAGAACCCCACGGTCCACTAACAAGCATCACATAAAAATTAATATAACCAAAAAACAAGCTAAAGATTCCCTCTTCTCAAATTATATAGGTAAAATCTAGAACACACTACCAGAAAACATTACAATGGTTACATCACAAGCCTGGTTTAAAAGATTACTAAAAAGCCACTTATTCAATAAATGGTTGTGTCCTTGCTGTGCACCCGACCAACCTCTCCTTCTGTCTATGCAACTACTTTGTTTCATTTACTGACAAATCCATCCCCTCTGTCTATTCTGTTGACTATGTCTCTCTGCAAACTAACATTCCATAGTACTATAATACATAGAGCTGATGGCATATTATGGTTTGGCAATTCAATTTCTTAGTAAACTGTGTTCAGAATTTGTGTAATTGTCATAGTGGTCTCTCTATTTTCTTATACAGAAAGGGTTAATAATGCAATGTCTCTCTACTTAATTGTTAATCTTCTGAGTCTATTGATTAGGTTAAGAATTACTGTGTATTAACTGAACTGTGATATTCTTTGACTAGTCTGTTTGTATAACTGCTTGTCCAAACTGTATCCAGATAGTATTTTAACTTCCATGCCCTATATATTATATATAAAGAGAAAAATCAAAGCAAACTATGCACCATGGTTAAGTTGGGACACAAGAGCCCTTCTGAAAACCAGCGACAAGACCTGAAAGCAATGGAAACTAGATAACTCTGATCATACCAAACAAAGGTATAAACAACTTAGGAAATCAGCCACAATACAAACCAAACTGGACAAACAAATCTACTTCCTAGGTCTCCAAAACAAATACTCAAACAACCCCCAAAAGTTTTGGCATTCTATCAACTCTTGGCTTAAGCCAGGAACAATTGCTACCCCCACCCACACCTACCCATATACTAACAGCAAAGATATATCCTCCCAGCTTAACTCTCACTTCATAAACTCAATCCAAACTCTGTCCAACCAGCTAACAAACACTAATACCTCATCTAACGCAACCACTGGAAACACTCCTGACAATACTACAAACCAACCATCCTTCTCCCTCTCTCCAGTCCCTACATCAAAAATTAGAAACCTGCTCGTCAAACTAAAGCCTACCACACTAGCTGCAGATGGTATACCCGCTAGCTTCCTAAGAATAGCAGCTGACTCTCTTTCTTATCCAGTATCAATCTTAATAAATAGGTCCATTCAGGAAGCTTATGTACCACAACTATGGAAAATATCCTACATTATACCTCTTCACAAAGGAGGTAAATCTTATGAATTTTCCAACTACAGGCCAATAGCTATTCTTTCCCCATTATCTAAGCTCCTAGAGAAATGCATACATTCATAAGTTATGTAATTCCTTGACACAAACAAGCTTTATCATCCACCCAACATGGTTTCCGCCCTCACCATAGTACAACTTCTGCTCTTCTCTCATTCACCAACCTGGTAAATCAACATAGAAACAACAACTATGTATCTGCTACCTTTTTAGACCTCTCAAAAGCTGTCAACATGGTCTCACACCCTAAACTACTGGACACCCTTCATTCTCTATCCTTTACTTCCTTTACCATCTTCTGGTTCATTAACTACCTATCAAACAGACAACAGTCTGTACAATGGCACAATGAGCTATCCCCTCCTCTCCCTAACTCTATAGGAGTACTTCAAGGCTCAATACTATGCCCACTACTTTTCGCTATTTTCACAAACAATCTATATACCTCCTCTAAGCAAGCCTCACTAATTCAGTATGCAGATGAATCCACTCTCATCTGTGCAGCCCCATCTGTCAATACCCTACAACAACTAGCCCAGGAATCTTTCCACTTTTGAAACTTGGATCACTGACATCCAACTTATTCTTAATCCAAACAAAACCAAACTTCTGCTGTTCACACCTAATAAAACTAAATCCTCCCCCTCCACTTTCAGTATCTCATCTAGGAATGGCACTATCATCTCTCCATCCACTCCCACAAAACTCCTAGGAGTTGAAATAGACAACAGCCTATCATTTGATCTTTACAAAGCGCAAACCATTCAAAAAGTTCATAAGAAAATGGGAACCCTATACAGGCACAAAAAACTATCTCACAGCAAAAGCACGTATCACTCTCGCTCAAACTCACCTCCTATTGACACTTACGTATGCTGCACCAATCCTAACCCACACAAAAAAATCAGATCTGGATAAGTTATAGTCATGCTACAACAAAATAGCTAAAATTACCAACAATTCCCCCTTTAGAACTCATCACTGCCAAGTACTAAAAGAAATTCAGTGGCTTGAATTTCCTAACTTACTATCTTACCAACAACTCACCTACATCTTTAACATCATAAACCACACAGACAAAACTCCAGCCCTCAGTCAGCTAATAATCTCCTACTCTTCCAGTCGCCCTCTGCGCTCTTCCAATAAACCCCTCTTCAGTGTTACTACTGCTAACAACACTGCATGAAAAGCCCTTTATTCCAACATCATAGCTAAAAAATGGAACAATCTCCCCACCAATATAACCTCCACAACAACAAATACAAACCTCAAAAAATTACTCAAATCACATCTCAGGACAACTTGGACTTACCCTTGTATCACTTGACAATCCCTATACCTTTCTTCTGTCTTCTACCAATCTACTCCAGTCTAAACATCACACTATATCTATGCACATAGAAAGGATTACTCTTATCATGTATCATACTGTTCTTTCTGCTCCCTTCTATGCATACTTACTAAAAGTGTAAGCAGTACTTACTACCTTTGTAGAATTATTTCAAGCTGTAACTTTTGTCCTGCAAAACCTGTTAACTACTTGGAACTAACTTCTGAATATATCTGTCTGAACCCTTCTAAATATTACTCAAACTGTTTCTTTGCCCTGCAATGCCTGCTTAACTGTTGTTAACAAAGTAATGAATAACTCTACTTGTAAATAAGTTATTCTCTATTACCTATTTTGTATATTTCTCACTGTATAAAAATATTCTTAATTGTGGAGCTTTTCTCCCCAGGCCTCCACTGAAAATGGACCTGGTCCAGCTGGATTTTCCCAGTTAACAAATGTAAAATAAATAAATATTCTACTTATATAATATGTTTTCTGTATATTTTGACGCAGAGCTTTTCTCCCCGGACCTACGCTGTAAAAGTATGCGTCCATTTGGACTTTCCCAGTAAACAAATATAAAATAAATAATCATAAATGAGAGATTCATGTTGTCTGCACTTTTTTTTTCTAAACTGGGTTTTATGCATTGTTGTCATCTCAAAGTTTTAATAAAGTTAGCTAACCATATTTCACCATGTATAAAGGACATTTTCTAAGACTGGTTATCAGATGCCTTTTTAACAGATGGACAAGTACCTTAGCAGCTCAAGTACAAGGCTAAATGAATTTGGACAGTAGGAGAAAACAGAAGCTGTCCTAGTGATTTTTTATAAATATCACACAACAACGCTGCAACCTTATTTTGCACTACATTTTTTTAGTAAATGTCAAGATTTTATGGTTTGATCTCATATTCCCCATAGCAACAGATTTGAAGTATTCATTTGTAAAGGTTTACAGCAGTGCAGCACTGTTGGACAATAAACCAAATTGTTCCAATTATTTAATTGTATGTTAGTGATGACTAAGATTAGGAGTTCTCTCATGCAGGTTTATACAAATGCATATGTAGTAGAGTAACAGGAACTGCTCTACACACAACTGTCACCACAAAAGTATAGGATGTATAGGCTTTTAATTTGATCAAGTGCTGCAAAATAGCCTGGCGCATGGCACAATGCTTGGTCTGGAACAGTGTTATACTGGTATCATACTCTGTATAGTGCAGGCTTCGATCAATGTAAAAGTGTTTCCCAGCAAACAAAGTTAATGCTTTGTTTCTCACAAACAACTGATTTTCTGTTTATATCTGAACCGGTTTCATTTCAAATTATGACTCTCAACTGTCCAGATTTTTGCCTTATATGTTTGGTTTGCACCTCATAAAAGCCATGCTTTTTCTGACAAATCAGTGAGGATTAAATTCATTAAATAATGATAGACATTTGAGTTTCAGGTTGCATACCCTTCACAAAATGCATACAAACAAAAAGCCTTGTATTCTAGCAAGTTTATAAGTTTATAAGAGCAATATTTAAAATCTGTCCTTATTTATGGGCCTTTGTCCCCTCATTATTTTTGGCACTGTCCAGATTTCTTGTGCTAAAAGGTTGAGAGCTATGTTTCAAACGGCATTTCGGAGTCACTCAGCAGAAAAACAGTGCTACCTATGCAGGTAAAACAAAGTCACTAATCTGGCTGAGAAAAAAAATGTTGAGCAGACAGTTCCTTTACTCCTGCTATTTGGCCTAGTTTTAAACTTGGCTTGAGGCCCATGTTAAACAGGTCTTCTTGGGATTCACACCTAGGGTGATAGGGTCATAGGAGGTTACTAGGCTTTACAAGCCTATCTATTTAATCCTGAGTTAGCTTAATTGTCTTCGGTTAGATGGATGTAATTTGCAGAGGGAGTCTATGATAAGCATTGACTACTCCTGCCCATGAGGAACATGGGTGCCACCCCTGGTGTGAATTTGTGATCTGTCATCCATTTGTCCAGGTTGCTCATGAATAGGGTAAGTGAGGGCTTTGCTTCACATGAATTAGAAATTTATTCCAGAGGAGGGGCAATCTCTGAAAGATATATCTGTCTCTCCAGCATGTCCTGTTAATATCACAGGCTATGTTAAGATCCCTAGAGCGATTGTCTCTTGTGCCATTTGATTTGCAGATGTGCAGCATATCCATCGGGGCAGGGTCAGAGATTGTCCTTACTGTAGGCCAGTCACAAGTCACCTCTCAGCAGCCTATACAATGCAGAGTACAGTTACATGGCTTTCAGTTTATCCATATAAGCCATGGTTTGGAGACCCTGTACTTTCTTGGTGAGAAACCTCTGTGGTCTCTCCAGCTGCTGCAGGTGTCTGGTGAGGTATGTGCAGAAGGGAGCATTGTACTCAATTAATGGTCTGATGAGAGTTGAGTACAGTGGAGTTATAACATCCTTAGACCTGGATGTGATGTCCTTACTTATGAGATGTGCAATGTAGAAGGCTTTCCTTACCATTGTGGAAACTTAATGAAAACCAAGTCAGTCCAAAAGGAAACCACAAAGCAGCGTTTTAATAATCCAAATAAAAATAAAACAGAGAATGGTTAAGCGCTTTTGTCTGTCAAGTCAGACATCTTCAGAACCAGCCATATTAAACTCAAAGTTCTGCTTAAAAACATTCAAAGAAAACACGCCCCTCCAAAACAACCAATGCATTTAAAGAAACATGCTTACAATAAATACATGTAAAGAATTGAAATAATTTAAAATAGTACAAAATAGTTAAAAGTGATTAACTTCCAAAGCCCTTCTCTTTAATTCACTAGAAATAGAAATATTATCATTTAACCCTGGTGGGTATGCAGCATCAAATTTAAGCTGCCATTTAATTTCCTTCCTAATTAATTCATTTTCCCAATCTCCACCAGTGTCATGCAAAACCTGCTGTTCCAAAATTAAAAACACAAACCTATTAAAATTTAAACAATATAATGAATGTCAAGCAAGTGCACTTTTGTTGTCCCTTCTTCTAATACTGTAAACATGTTGATATATCCTTTGTTTAAGGGAATTATTGGTTTTACCAATATAAAATGCATTGCATGAGCAACAGGTAGCTAAATAATTATTTTTGTGTTGCAGTTTACAAATGTACCCACATTCCATGTTTTGATCTTATTAAGCACCTTACCATCTGTATTAACATTAATATATGTACAATATGTACAATGTTCGCATTTTCTTCTAGTGGGGACCCCATATGTGCACCCAGTATGTTCCAGTAAAGCCTTAAAATTACTTCTGTTTTTATAAGCAAAGGTTGGTCTGGAAATAAATAAGTGACAAATGTCACTACCAGCTTGTAATAAATTCCAGTTGTAAGAAATAATTATTTCAAAACATCTAGCTTCTACCATATAATGCATAACCATGTTATTAACCTTAAATGGTTCAATTTCTCCTAGTAGTGTCCAAACTTGGTGAATTACTTTGATGGCCATCCCAAACTTGATAATGGGAGCATATTTGTTTTGTCTACCCATTCAAATTTCATTGCCTATAGAGTCCAAAAGGTCAGGTGGATACCCCCTCTCCTTAAACATGTCCTTCACAAAATTAAATTCTCTCAGACAGTCCCCATTGTCTGATGTCAGTCTAGAAACCCGGATTAATTGGCCTTTTACAATGCCTTTTTTCCCAGTGCATAGGATGGCAACTAGTAAAATATAAATAAGCATTACAAAATGTTGGCTTCCTATATATTCTAGTTTTTAAAGTGCCATCACTTTGTTTAGAAAAATTAATATCCAAATAGTTAATACTAGCTTTGTCTGTCACATAAGAAAATCTCAGAAAATCAGTACTCTCCTGCATAAAACTGATAAATTTGCCCAAAGCATCTTGTGTCCCTGTCCAAATAAAAAACAAATCATCAGGGTACCTATAATAAGTCAAACAATACTTGAAAAATATTGAACTAAACAATAAATGCAATTCCCACCATAACATAACAGCATTGGCAAAGAGGGGGGCACATGAAGCACCCATGGCTACCCCCTTGCATTGTCTGTAATATTCTCCTTCAAAGTATAAAAAGTTATTATTCAACACCAAATCCATAAAAGAAACCAACATTTCTTGGTCAGCTGTACTGAGTCCACTATGGGATAATAAAATATTCTTAAACCATTCAAGTCCCAGTTCCTATGGTATAACAGTATATAAACTGTGTAGATCACATGTAACTAATAGCACCTCTTGGGGAACAATAACCATCTGTAATTTGTTTAACAGATCCCATGAATCCTTAAGTATGTGTGTGCTGGACTTGAACAAAAGTTTCAGTTTAGTGTCAATATACTTTGCCAGGGGTTGGGTAATGGACCCTCTGGATGCCACAACTGGGCAGAGGGGTGGGTCTAACTTGTTAGAATGGATTTTGGGTATGCCGAAAATCTTTGAAGTGACTGGTTTATCAACATACAAAAATTCATACAAAGGTCTGGAAATAATATCAAAAAGCAACAATTCATCAAGGACCACTTTAACAGACCTATAAGCAAGGTTAATTTAATTCAAGGACACTTGGTTGTACACCTCCTCATCATTTAACAACCTCAGCATCCGCCCACAATAATTATGCAATTCCATTATAACCAGGCCACCCCCCTTGTCTGGTTTCATGTAACGTAAATTAGAGTTTTATTTTAATTCATTCAACAAGAGAACTTAATTTGCTGATAGATTAAAATATCTAGTTGTATCTGTGTTCAAACCTGTTCTAATGTCATGTTCACATTGTCTTTCAAAAACATTAATAAGGGGGTACTGCGGTGGGTTAAAAGTACTACTACATTTAAATTCATTCCTATTCGTAGTAGATTGCATATTTCCATTAAACATCACACTCAAATTCATTTTCCTACAAAACAATCTTAGGCCCAACAAAATGTCTTCAGCATGGGCCTTAGAAGTAGGAATAACATTAAAACCTTTTAACAACAATTTGTGATGTTCTGGCCCAACAATCAAAGAAGAAAAATTGTAGATGGTAAAATTAAAAAAAGAAGTGATGTTGACAGTACCTGTTTGAATATTAGCCAAGTCCAATATGGAACTAGACACATCTAAATCCACAAGGAATTCTGCTTTGCCAAAGGGGATAATAATGCATTTTTTTTGCATTTAGTTTTAGACCGTGGCTGTGACTTTGGCAGCAGTAATTTGTCTGTTTTAGCCATTCCTGTAAATACGTTAACATTGTTGGGGGACTCAATGACTTCACCCAATTTGCAATCATCAGTGAACTTGGCAAGCCAAAGACCATCTGCTTTAGCCTGGACTTCTTAAAAATAGATTCCAAACAGTTAAGGGCCCAGCACAGATCCGTGTGGTACACTAGTGGTGACTGGTCTACTGGGTGAGGTGGGGTCACTAACTTTGATAGTCTGTGTTCTGTTAGTGAGCCTATTGATCACCTATCTAGTGACTTAAGGGTTAATCCCCAGTTTTTTAATTTCTCCAAATCTTTTGGCTTTCTAATACCATGACGGGAATGGACCCCATTCCTAAGTCGAAGTACAATTAAAGTTCATGAAATTAGTACTGTTTCAGTCTTTGATGTCAGCCAAAAGTGCTCTTTGCAGCACCAGCAATGTACCTAGTAATGACTCCTTCTGCAGTTCCTATGGAATTACATGCATTGGTTGCATATCTAAATATGATTGTAGATTCCTTTTTTATAAGACCCATTGCTCCTAGTACTATTGGAACGGTCTGGGTGTCTTTCTTCCACATTGCTCTTGTTTCTGGCTGCAAATATTGATATTTTTTGAGTTAGTGTCTCTCTGTACTCAAGACACTGTAGTCAGTGGGTGAAGCAATTTCAATAATTAATGCTACTTTTGTCTTCTTTTCATGGACCACTATATCTTGTTTTCTCGCATCTATCTTTTGAACTGTTGGTAATGGGTGTTCCCATGTGATGTAGACTACATAATTTTCTTTGATGCTTTGCAGCTCATGTTTCCAGTGTTTTTCAGCCATTTCACTACTGTAATGTTTGCATAATCCCCAGTGCAACAGTCTTGCCACATTATTATGTCTTTCAGTAAACAAGCCTTCTGCCATTTGTATGTCACAATCCAGTTCTGTTTTACAAAACCTACATTTGTCTGTTTCTACCACATGTTTAGTGGACTTTGTAAACCGACGTATATGGAGCCCATTATCTTGGGTCGCTAGTATTAACCTTTCATCTTTTGGTTTGAATTTGCCTCTCCTTAACCATTCTTGCATTTGATCCTGATCAACATGAGGTTCTTCCAGGAGTTTTCTATACGTGCAACTATATTTATGCATTTTCCACATTTCTTCCCTTCTCATCTGATCCTTCACTTTATATTCTTTCTTTTGTTTTGGCACATTCAGTTGCTGCCTGATTTTTATCTACTTCTGGTTTGATTTCCATTTCTACTTGACATGGATACACTTCTGCTAGACTGAGAAGGGAAGTCATCTTAGATTTATTCTCCTCATGTTTCAGAACTTTCACTACATTTGGGTCTTATGAGGTCAGCAGATATGTGTGCAGGCCCACAATTGCAGATCTATACATGTAATGAATTTCAAGGAGGCCCGTACTTCCTTCAGAATGGGTAATGTATAGTCTTGGTGTGCACTGATTTTTATAAATCATTTGGTAAGCATGAAGCATCCTTCTTCTTTTCCTGTCTAATCTATCCAACACATTTTGGGGCCAGTCAGTCACTCCAAAACTGTAAGTTAGGGCAGGAAGAGCAAATTGGGTTATAGCTTGAATTTTGTTTGTAGATGTCAACGCTGTTTTCAGGATTAATTTATATCTTCTAAAATATTCCTTACTAGGTTTTATTCACATTTGTTCATGTTTTATTGTTGATCATTCATCAGTTCCCAAATATTTATACAATCCCTCTTGCTCAAGTTCTTTTATATCATATTATTGTACCAAACTGATGTTTTCTTGGTGCTGCAGTTTTCCTGCTTTAATAGTTGCTTTTTCACATTTATCAAGACCAAATTACATTCTTATATCATCTGAAAAAGTTTTGACAACTTGCAGTAGTGCTTTCAGTTCCACATATTATGAGCTGTACAGTTTTAAATCATCGACAAAGAGAAGATAAGAGGTCTTTACACTTTGTTGTTTTCTAGGAAACAAATTATAGCTACAGTATGGCCTAATCTGCTAAGTAGACAGCTTAATGGGTTAAGAGCAAGACAGAACAGCAGCAGTGACAGGGAGTCGCCCTATAATATCACCCCTTTGAATTTTTATCCCTGGAATAATAAGTTTTCCTTTATCATGACATAATTGCAAAGTGGACTGCCACTGTATCATGGTCACTGTAATGTAGTTGATCAGTGCAGGATGTATCTTATACATTTTTAAGCACTCTTTTATCTGTGAATGTGGGGTACTATCAAATGCTTTTTGCAGTCAATCCATGCCATACTTAGATTTTTCCCCTTTTTACAGTTCTCCATTATGACTTTATTTAGCAACAGATGATCCTTTATTTCATATGACTTTCTTTTATTACCCTTGTGTTCTATTGTCATGATTGAATTTTCTTCTAAATGACTATAAACTCTGTCATTATCAATTATGGTGTATAGTCTATATGTCATTGGAAAGCAAGTTATTAATGTATAATTTTTAGGGTAGCTTGCAGGTCAGCTCTTAAGTAGGAACATTGTTTTTCCTGTTGTAAGCCAGGTTGGTGTCTGTTCGGGGTGCACATCTAAATAGTTCTTACCTATGGCTACATTTTCATGCAAAGATGTTAATACTTTTAGCCAGAAGCTAGGTACTGCATCTGGCCCTGGGGTTTTCCAATTGGAGGCTTTTCTTAACTTTATCTCAATCTCCCTGGTTGTTACTTCATCCCATTTCATATCCTGTACCTTCAAACTTCTTATTTCTTCTTTTACTTCTTCTATTCATTTAGCATCTTTGTTATGTTCCACAGGATCTTCATAGATATTTCTCTAAAACGTATCTATTTCTTCTTTTTTGAGTTGTCTTTCAATTCTTTTGCCTTATTTCCCAATTCTCTATAGAACATTTTGGGGTCATCAATAAATTGCTTATTTTGTACTTTTCCTTTATATTTATCTGTGTATCTTCTAAGTTTTTTACCTGTGCTGAAATTTTTAGTTTATTATTTGTAGTAGTGCAAGATAGCGCCTGATGTGTTCTTATACTGCACATTGCTTTTATCGTGTCTATCTTTCTGAGTATTTTTATTGATCTGTACCCTCTTCTATACCCTTCTAATAGTGACACTTCTTTTCTTAATTACTTTGTAGTTTTCTCTATTCGATACTTCCATGATGGTATTTGATTTCTCCCCTTCCTTTCTCTTACTACCCTGTATTCTTGTGGTAGAATTTTATCTGTTATTAATTTAGCTTCACAGTAATATATCCTGTTTACTTCTGTTATATCACAGGGATCTCTATGGACAGCCCTAATTACTGTGTTCATTTGTTTTATCAAACTTCTGACTTTTTGCTTTTTATGGGCCGACTGCAATCTATTTCTTTCACTGATCTTAATATGTCTATTTATCTCTATTAAATCAAACAACTCTTCTCTTAGCTCATTTCTCCTAAACTGAAGAGACACTTTTTGTTCTCCATTTCCTGCAGGCATTCTCTATCGAGTTCTATAGCATCTTCCTGTGGCACACTGTCTTCATTTCATCCTGTGTCATCCATTGCTCTGTCATATGGGAACTCAATGGTGTAACACTCCTCAGCATTGACTGAATCAGAGTTCCCACAGTTTCCTATTCCTTTCCTTGCTGTCCAGCTTCAAGTGAACATTTATACTGGTGTCCTGTGTAAGGCTGCAAAACATCTTCATATAGCAATTACCCAGTTGCTGCCTATTCCACTGTTTTCTCCTTAATTTGGATGTCTATTGCTCTAACCTGCTGTGGTGCTTTCTGAGATAGATTTTTTACACTGAATCCTTCACTTTACAGGTAATCTCCATAACCTCAGTTTCTGGTTCTTTATTTTCTCCATTACTAAGCTTCTTTTCTACTTTTCCTCTCTGTCTTCTTATTTTTGTATTGTAAAGTTTTCCATGTCTTGATTCTTTAGCCTGTGTTTCTCTTCAATTTTCTTTGGTGCTGCTCTTTTTGTATTGATTAATTTTACTTTCTCCTTTACCTAAATATTACACCATTTCTTTCTTATGCCCATATTTCTTCTTTAGATGTCTCCTGATCTTCATGTTTCTCCTTACTTTAGGGACTTATTCCATCATGCTGTGATGCAACCTGTGTTAGCCCTTCTACATGAAATCCTTCACTTTGTAGGCACTCCATAACTTCAGCTTTTATTTTTTATCTTCTACTTTACTAATCTTCTTTTCTACATTCCCTTTTTGTGATAATTTTTATTGTGAAATTGTCCATATCTGGATGCCTTTGCCTGTATTTCTCTTCGAATATGTTTGTGGCTGCCTCTTTTTGTATTGATTAATCTGGCCTTCGACTTTGCATAAATATTGCAACATATCAAATCTCTCTTTCTTTCCCATGTCCACATTTATTTTTTATACTTTTCAAAAATCTCTAGGTTTTGTTGTTTACATTTTCACACTTCCTCAGATGCTTCTTTTTTCCTAACAGATAAAAGTTTCTTGGTCTATATAATGTTTTTCACAAATCTCTGGTATTAATGAACACAAATTTTTATTTGAGGCTTCTGATTTCTTCGTCTACATAATGTTTTTATAAAGCTGTTGTATTATCGAACACACATTTATATTTGAAGCTTCTGACAGTTTTTCTTGTGGAAGTATTTTTCTTTCCTCTAATCTCTCCCTTATTGTTTTGTATATCTTGTGTCTGGAAATTCTGGGCTGTTTGCATAATAGTAACAATACAGAATTTCTTTCTTATCCTCAATAGTTCACT
Organism: Protopterus annectens; assembly: GCF_019279795.1. Classification (NCBI taxonomy): domain Eukaryota; kingdom Metazoa; phylum Chordata; order Ceratodontiformes; family Protopteridae; genus Protopterus; species Protopterus annectens. The sequence continues at coordinate 1,370,476,577 of NC_056743.1, forward strand.
CTATCATCTTTATGGCTCTTCTTTGGCCTATCTGTTTTTGTGGGCTACTACTTTTTGCTTCTACAACCTTCCCCTGGACCTGGACTAGCCCCATTGTTGGAATGTTTCCATATCTTGAGGATTCTACACTGTCATTTTTTTCTAGTCCTGGCACCAGTGCACTTACCAGGATTGGGCACTTTTTATTACGTATCTTGTGCACCCAGCTATGTTTTTTTTTTAATTTTTGACCTACTGCTGTCTATGATATATGATATATAAAATACAGTCTATATAACAATGTCATACTGGTGATATTTTGTGAAAAACAGGGTCCACCTTGTGAAGATATTCACCAAGATTTGAGGATTAATTCAATTTCAACAATACTACTCTCCTTTGCTTGCTGAATTATCATTTGTCCACTCTCCCCAGCTGGGAGAGTTTCTCAATGATATCCAGGTGGGGGATTGTGTCAAAAGTCTTGGCTAGGTCAAAATAGGCAGTATGCACTATCTTACCTTCATCTAGGGCTTTGGTGACATTCTCAAAGAAGTCTAAAAGGTTTAATAAGTATGATCTACCCTTAAAGCCGAACTGAGTTTGGTCTAGAGTTTGAAGTATTATGTCCTTGTTGATAAGGAGCATGATAATTCTTTCCATGGCCTTGCAGATGAGGCTGGTTAGACTTATGGGTGTATAGTTCTCAGGGTCAATTTATGGCCACTCTTTGTGCAAGAGGATTATTGCTCTCCACTCTGCTGAAACAAAGCCAGTTCTCAGGCTATGGTTAAAGAGAATGCCAAGTGAGTCCACTAGGTCCTGTTTTAGATTGCTGAGTAAGCAACATGGAATGTTATCTGGTCCCACTGAGGCTGTGTTTTTGGCCTTGGAGAGCGCAGATATAACCTCATCCCTAGAGATACTAGGCAGAGGACTAGTGTCAGGTATGTTTTGAGGTATGGCTGGTGGGGACAGGGGGTGAAGTTTGTGCCAAATCTGTCAGCTAGCAGTTTTGCAATTTCCTCCAGTATAGTATGAGTGGTACCATTTGCTACCAGTTTGGCACATAGCTGAGCCTTCCCTTTTAGATTTTGGATGCAGTTAAAGAATGCCGTATGATTATCCTTAGCTAGAGATGCTACTTTACCTTCATAATCAGCTTTAGAGGACTATACAAGATTTATGATTTGCTTGTTCAAGCTGTGGAGGGAATTCTTCCCCTGCTGAGTCAGTTCCCTCTTGTTCTTAGACTTCAGTTTCTTCCTTTTGTTACATAATCTATTTATAACTGAGGTCCACCAGAGTGGCTTGTTTTTTTTGGAAGACCTGGTTTTAATCCAGTCAGGCACAGCTGAGTCTATACAGTTTCTTAAGTTTTATACAGACTATTTGTGCACCCCTCTTCATAAGAGTCATTGTTGTCTGTGATTGTGGGGGGTATAAAAGTTTTTGTACCATCACTTAGTAGGCTGCAGCTTACTTTGGAAAAGTTTTTTAGATTTTTTGCTTCTGTCATAGTGACAGGTTTAATAGTTATTTCAAACAAGACCGAGTTATGGTCCAACCTAAATGGGGAGGCATCACACAGGGGGAAGTGCAGTGCCCACCCCCATGTTGGTGAGTACTATGTGTAGTACATTTGAGCCCCTAGTGTGAGTACAGACTATCTGTTCCAGAACATTTGTATTGACAAAGTCCAGGAACCTCTGGGCAAGCATCTTTATGCTCATGTATGTCACCCAGTCAATGGAAGTATAGTTGAAATCTCCCATGGCTAAGGCATCGGGCTGTGTAGCGAGTGACTACAGCAACTCCAGGTAGGTGGTGTGCTTTTTTGGTTCATGGTGAGGGACCTATAGTGAGCAATGATGTGGTAGGGTATTTCACCTATAGTTAACTGGACATGGTGTAGTTCGAGAGAGTCATACTGTTTGACCAGTCTCCAGGTGTACTTGACTTTAAATAAGATGGATACACCTCCATGTTTGGTTCTTTCATGCTCATTTTGAAGTCTGAACATGTGGAAGACATACTTGACTTTAAATAAGATGGATACACCTCCATGTTTGGTTCTTTCATGCTCATTTTGAAGTCTGAACATGTGGAAGACATTGTAGCCTTACACGGCTAGGGTGCTCTCCATGACCTTGAGCCATGTCTCAGTGACAGCACAGGCATCAACATCTTCCAAAGTGAGAAGTGCTTCCAGGGAGTGCAGTTTCATTTAGCAGCAGAACCTTGAGTTCATCTTCAGTGGATTTTATGTCAGAAATTTTGTTGTTTTGACATTGCCTACAAAAAGGCACTATGGGAGAGGTAAGTGCCTTTGCCAGTATCCAAAAGCCTAGAGGAGACAGGTGCGGACCATTCTGGCAAAGCAGTGTGCCTTGTCGACCATGGCTTCCCAAGCTGACAGATACTGGATCACCCTGGATTTGCACCACAAGCTAAGCCAATTGTTGAAGTCAATCATTTTTTGTTTATATTTGGGCATCATCCTGGGTGAAGGTAGAATGTTGCTTAGGGCTAGGGTCATATCTGCCTGGGATACATAATCTGACAGTTCAGTCATGTCTCTCTTCATATAGTCCAGAGAAGTATGTCTCAAGTCATTCACCCCAACATGGACTATGACAGAGTCATAACAGTGATTGTTGTTGACTGTCTAGAGTGCATGTGTGATTTGATGGATCCTGGCACCTGACAGGCAGCTGACTGTGACCTTCTCCTTGTCCAACCTGGTGAGGGAGACATCTGTGTTTCTCACTATTGAGGTGCCTATGACCAAGACATTAGGTTTGGAGGTGTTTTGCCTGAGGGGCATATTTGTTGAGACACTGGTGTGTGTTATTATGTGTAGTGGTTTCTATTTGCATAGCCGGTGTGTAAGTGATTTATGTTTGGGAGATCTCTGATCTTTTGGTAGGTTTCTAGTGAGTACTTCTGAATATGCGGGTTTATGTGTCATGATCTCATTTTGTGTGAGAGGTGAAGTGTGTGTGCTGACAAACTATCCAGTTTTTGTTACGTGAAAGAATAGATTCCAATTTCATAGTGAAATTACATTTCTCACATAGGATATTTATTTGTTTTAGGAGTAAGTGGTTGTCAATATACATGAAGCAATTACTGCACTGCTTCAGAATGCCCATGTCAGTCAGGCTAGCTGGTGAAATGATGTGAAACTGCCTGTCCATTATAGCAGGTTTTTTACTGTATGTACTATTAGGGAAGGGAGTGGGCTAGCTTGACCAGTTTTTATACTAGAACTAACAAAGGTGCTTGTTCTATTGAAGGCTATGGATGATAAGTGTGGGAACATCGCTCAGTGCACTCATAGTGCAGTAGAAAAGATTGGGAGGGTTCCACTGACAGATGTCTAGGAAAAAATTGAGTTTCAATGTGTTTGCTTCTATAGAGGGCACTCCTAACCCCTGTTCACCCCAACCCCTGTTGTATGGTGCACTGCAATGTGCAAATGCGAGGGTTAAATGTAGACAAAATTAAGACACTTTTAAGTTAATCTACCTATAGAAAAGCACACAGTGAACCTTTCTCCAGCAATCCCAATCTCAGACAAGGCTGGTTCTACACTCTTCTGCCACAACGGGTGCAGGGAAGCCCTTCTTAATTTAAGATATCTGGATTAGTGCTCAAGTGTATCAATAACAGGCTAGATTCAGCAGGTCTGAATCTTGTCTATGCTATCTGGGTATCAGAACAGTGCAAATCAAGTGCAGAGAAGTGCAAAAAAAAAAAAAATACTTAGAGCGGTTTTGTGTGTTTCCCAGCTCAGATAGACCAAGTAAAGACTTACTGCCACCAAATGAATAATCCCAGTCCTCCCAATGCAAAACCACAGTAAAGGAGTGTCAGAGTGAAATGCTACCACAAACCATCTTAAAGATGCAGATACAACAGTGTACTTTAAACAGTTTAAAAAGGTGTAATAAATGAAACTACTTTGTTTTGAATAAATGAGCGAAAAGCCTCTCAATTGTATCGAGTTTATAAAGGTACTAAAAAACAATTAAGAGCAGAAAGTATGCAATGCACTGCCCCAATCCTGTTTCACCCTCTTTTTTATTATAATTATGCACACATATTATGCACAAGTGCATTTTTGTTTCAGATACAAGCTGGGAGTAGTCTGGTTAGGTGATTGTTCAAAGTCACACAATAGGTAAAGGGGCACTGAATGAATCAAACTCAGGCAACAAGAAAAAGACTGTTTGCATTATGTAGCCATATTTTTCTATTCTAAACTGCCAGACATGTCCGGATAAATTATGCTGTTAACTTACTGATAAATTATAGCACCGTGTTACTGCCACTGGAATAAGATCACACTTTTCCCCAGCTTTTACTAGCTGTAACATCCACTTGTATGTTTCGTTTGTAAGATGAGGGATTGTTCTGCAGTGGAAATTGTGGAGCATTGGTTCTGCATCCACTGGGTCAGGTGGTGATATTTATAATACAATGGACATTTAACTTGTGGAAAGGTTAGGATGGATGAGAAGTGGGATGTGTAACAGAACTGTAGAGGAACACAGATTATAGCAGAAAAGGAAGGCAGTACAATAGGTTACAGATGAAAGACTTCCAGGACCATTTCCACAATGCTGCTTGTTCAAAATGAACCCTAACATGGCTAGGTCTATACTTTCAATGCTGCAAAATAATCCTTAACAAGTGTATTAACAGAACACTTTTGCAAAGAATGAATCATATGGATAACTGTGTAAATCAATGCACATTTACTCATGCAACATATTCTTAGCAATCAGATACCTGTGTCTGCAGGTACAGTCATGTATATGAAATTATATTTAAGCAAACCCTTTCATCATTTTGTTTTTGCTTTGGTTCATTGTTATACAGTACCTAGCCTCCGAGCTCACAGTCAGTGATACCATTTCATTATGAGCAGGTCCCTTGTTTGGATAACAGTTCCTCATATATTCTATTAACTCTGTCCTATATTCTTACAGAAAACCAACAAGACCAGAAAACAGAAAAACGAGAAACCCAGACAGAAAGAAAAAGAAATATAGACACAGATAAAGGGAGGGGAGATATAAGGGAGCGAGAACAGTTAGTGCTCAGCAAGGAAGATGACAATGAATTTAAATTTGAGCCTGACTCAGCCTTAATAGCATAATTACAGGAGTGATTATTCTAGCAGAAATCACTAAAATATTGACCACAGGGCAAAATAGAATCTTTTCATTTCCAGTTACTGTGATGTCCTCTTGTCAGTGATAGCCTCACATTTGCACATTTCTGCTACAAGATAAAATTGATGGATTGGGTAAAATGAAGGTGACAGCATGCTTTAAGACAGAAGCTGAATTTTTGCAACCTAAGTGCAGAAAGGCACGTCTCTAGTATGTTAATAGTACTGAAAGCTGCAAACAAAAACTGTTTTTTTTTTCTGCTACTGTTATATGATAATGGCTCCAATGTAAAATTGCAACAGAATACTTTGACTTCACTCCTGACACCTGGTAATTCAGTGTTTTCTGTATGCTTTTTAATGGTTTGTTGGCACTTGGGTGAAATGATGAAGGCTGATGCCACTAAGTGGGGGGATACAGGCTAAAGCCTCTAAGGGTGGGGTATAACTGTCAACGTAGTTTGTAAATCAGGAATATAAGAGATGGTAATGTGCAACAGGAAGAACTGTCCTGATAAACAAGTACTGAAAGCCTTCTCATATTTTTTATTTCATAACTTTCAGGTTTCATATGCTTGCATTCAAAATGGAGATACAAACAATTGAAAGATGTTTAGTAAATGGTGAGTTTTTTACCGTAGTTATCTGAAAATTGAATTTCACACCAGTGATATCTATTGATCTGAGAAATGCTGTGCTATAATTCCTTATTTCATAAATTTCACTAGCAAGTAAAATGGCAACTTCTTTTGAAAATTGTATCAAATGTCTCACCTTGCATATCTCACTAGCATAATTATATTTCATATTTCTGTCAATGTCCTAGAAAAAAGATGACATACACAAGAAATATTTACATAAATTCTTGTTTTGTGAAACTGTCTGATGAAGGCAGGCAAATAATTCAGAAATTATTCAATCATTCTTGTTACAGATGTTATGAACACTACAGTATATGCAGAGTTCTGACACAAGTTCTAGAAATAAAAAGTAGATACAAAAGAGTAAAGAAAGAGAGAAAAACGTAGAGGCAGATAAAAATAAAGCAGATATGAGTTACAGAAAAAAAGCAGACACAGAAGTAAATCAAAGTAAACCAAATTGATGATACATTTGTGTATATACATTCTCATGTTATTGTTTGCCTCACATAGGGCTTCAAAACTAGCATGAAAGCTACAGACAGAGTCAAAAGTGCTGAAAAAATCTGAACATCTGGTTCATTTTAAGTGAAAATCTCAGTGGTAAGATACCTGAACAAAGACTTATGAAATATTAAATATTAGGGAAAAGTACGTATTTAATGAGAATAAAATGTGGATGTTTGGATATACTGAACAGTTTGGAACACACACACACACACACACACACACACACACACACACACACACACACACACACACACACACACACACACACACACACACACATGCGTGTGTTATATACCAACCCACAACCCTCAGTTGTAATAACTTGTAAGGCTTTGCTGAGTGTAATTATGGTAGCTGCCAAAAAAGCTATTACTAGAAAATGTAAATCAAAATTTAAACAAGCCATACTAGAAGTAATGAATATAGCAGCAGAGATAACTGGAAGTGGGGTATTTAGCAAAGGATAGGAGCAAATTACATACAGAAAATGGGAATTGTGGGAACAATGCAAGAAGAATAATGTTTTGGAAGAGGAATGAGGATTAAGGAAAGGCAGGAATTGAATGGGCTATGTAATGGCTGACTGAATGAATTAATAGAAGATAAGTGATAATGTTTGCAACTGAAAATGTCAATATAGCTTTTCACTTTTATATGTATCATTGCCTATGACATTAAGTGATAATTCAATAAAGATGTTTATTGTTTAAAAATCAAGGAAAGATATTATTCTCTCAAACTTAGAAAGTTGTTAGAATAACAGGTTTTTCATCAACATGCCTTTTTTCTGAAGGGAAGAAATTAAAATGAACATCATTATTTAGTGATAGTAGTCCATGATCACTTATCTAGTTCCCCAAAAAAAAATAAAAAAATAAAAAACAAAACAATATATGAGGAAAAATCTGAGACATTCTGTGAAAGCAAGGACGGTGGACATCTGTGCACCACCAAATTCTACACATACATACACACACACACACACACACACACACACACACACACACACACACACACACACACACACACACACACACACCACTTGCTCTTAAGAAAAATTCTTTGTACCTGTTGCCAGACTGCATTATGTATGTAAGTGGCACACAAAATGCTTCTAATAAAATATATACTTTCACACACATATATATTTATATATGGAAGCATAGTCTTCCATCGAAGTAGAAAATTGTTGAGCCAACAGTGATTAACTAATTTCCATTGAAAACTTAACATCAGCCTGTAAAAGATAAAAGAAAAACATGTTGCAGAGGTTTAATTATATATACCAACTCTATGACTGCACTACAAGAGGGGAAAGGGCATATACCCTAATCCCCACTGTATTGCAATCTATTGGTGATAAACCAAGTACTTTTCAGTCAGCTGATTTTCGATCCACTGTGCCAGCTTCTTCACACAGATGTAAAAGCCAGTTCAGCATAAAGTTCTACATCTATATATATATATATGTATATATATATATATATATATATATATATATATATATATATATATATATGTATATATAGGACTATTCACTGAAAGCACATTTCATGGAAAGTCAAATGACTGTGCACAAATCACTAAAAGCTCAACTCACTGAAACACATTTCACTGAAAGTTATACATGGCCGTTTCCCCACTGTAGTGTGACCCTGGAGTTAGTAAATATAGTAAGGGGGTGTGGGTGGCACCCCCTCACATTGGGGCATGGGGGGGTGTAACCCCCCACATAGTTTGGATATATATTATGTTCAGAAAAAGGTAATTTATTGGAATTGCAAGTATCCATATATATAGCTCAAAATACATACAAATGCATAACAAGTGAAATACAAGATAAACTTGCCCCCATGCCTGAACTTCTGCCCATTACTTCCTTTCTTTCCATCTCTTTCAGGCTGCCAAGATCACTTGAGGCAGACTGAGCCAATAGAAGCCCTGCAAGCAGAGTAAGCTGAGGCCCTTTTTTATCCCTCTTGAACATTTTTGGAACTGTGTGTGTGTGTTATAGCATGCATGGATTTCTGAGGTCAGATACAAAAAGTAAATACACATAATTATGTTTGTTATTTTACTTTTTGTATTGCATATTTTCATTAGCAATTTTCTTTTTACTGGTGTGGTGGTGTGGGGCCTGCAGCCAAGCAGCCAGGGCTAAGAACCGCCCCTGGAGGCTATGCTTTAATTTTGGTTTCCTGGGATTAGGACAAGATGGAAAAGGAGAGTTATTTTATTTTGCTTTTTTCCTTTCCACCTGAGTTTGTTTGACATTCAGTTGATTTATGTAAAGATCTGGGGTTATCAATGTTTGGCCACACATCATAGTATGCAGAGGGACAGTTACCTTACAAACAACTGCTTAGGAGTGTTGTGCAGCATTTTGGGTATTTCTACTTGGGAATGTGCTTTTCTGTAGCTTTACATATTTGTGCAATGATTGAACACATGCTGACTTAATGAGATCAGATCTATCGTAGTAAATCTGTGCTTTTTTGTAATGGGAGAGCCAGCAGAGAAGAGGTGCCATTATGTCTGCTTGTGGGAAACACTCTGACCATGTCTAAGAATCTATGTCATGGAAAATTAAACTATGGACATTTCCTATGGATTTAGAGCTATGGAGCACCGTAGTTATTCTGTGACAAGTGCATCACATCTGGTAAAAAAAAAAAAAAAGATTATTTACTCTAGAATTTTGATTTTTTTTATTTGCTAACCTTAATGCACCCATTTCCAGCAAAACATAACTGCAGAAAGTATGGCTTGAACTAAGATAATGCTAATTCATAAGTTATAAAAATGTGATTACCAGGACAGATGAACTGAAACAAGGTTTTCTTACAGATAAGAAAAATAAAAAAAAAATAAATAAATGAAAGCCTGACAGAAAAGTTGCTGTGAAGCAGAAGTGATGGTTATTTGCAACATATTAACTACTTAACAGGCTAAGCATAAGCACAGTGACCAGTTCTAATTAATGCCAGAGTAACATAATAACAGTCGGTGAAGGTCACACAGTCTTGGGTCTGATTACTGTTTAAATGACTAAATGAGAAATAAAACAGGGACAGATTATCCTCAGTGTACAGTTCACCAAGTAATAAGCTTAGCTTTCCTTGTGGGATGGAAAATATTGTAAGGCACTGATGTTTTTCCCTCTCCTTTAATAAAAACAGTAAAAACATTCAAGCACTTTTTTTCTTTTTTCTACTGCCAAAAAAGGATTTATTTTCCCTGGTCAATAGCAGTCCAAGGTTATTGAAAAGGAATTTCATGAAAGATTAATCACACATTTCTGTGATCACAGAGATTTTTTCTTCAGTATCATTCTGCCTTCATATTTTGCTTCCAGCCAGCAGCAGTCCAAGAGGTTTAAGCAAACTAAATGATTTAAAGCATCTGAGTGACACAGTTAATTATATGGGTTAACCTTGAGCTCGTTTGTAATAAGAATATCTGACACATTCTTGCATACTTTGCTGGAAAACATGCGTATTTTAAACAAAACATTAATGTGCTTTTTATAAATGCATTAGTTAATTGATATAAACATAAAACATCCATTTATCTGCCTATTTGGCTAACCATCTATCTATATAGAAACACAGTCTTACGCACACACTTAACATTACACCCCCACCCTACAAAGTGCAGTGCTGCTAACACTGCAAGTGTTATGCACCCTGTGATATTACTCCAAGGCTGATTACCTAAAACATCATATCCCTAAAACATCATATCCCTACTGGGCAAAGTTGAATTTTGCCATAGTTGCAAGATCTACATATTCTGTGGTGCTGTTGTTGGCCTGATTATCTGAAATACCACACCTCTGCCCTGCCATAGCTGCAAAAACGGAATACTCTATGGAATTATTGTGGATACAGCTATCTGAAACTTCACCTCCCCCACACTCTGCAAAATGCAGTTCTGCCACAGTTTTAAGGTACTGATGGCATATTGTCAGAAAGGTAAGAAACTGTCTAACAAGGGGACTTTCCAACATTGCAAGGCGGACTGCCCTCACCGTTTGGGAACTTCTGCACTGTGTATATTTGCTGATGAAAAAAGGGCAAGCACCTGTCAGCAGCAGTTTATATTAATGGCACTGTTATTCATGCCATTAATATCACTGTTTTTTATTAGCCTTTGTGGTTTGTCTGCTGCCCAGGCACATATTTGCCATGTCTCCTACCAGTGGCTTTCAGTTAGTGACTTTCTTTAATAACTGAAGGAACACCTGCTTCACCGACCACTTGGATGATGGCACATTAAGCCTTTGCTTATCTTTGTGCTACACTGCCAAACACTGTACATGTGCATTCTGACTGGCTCCTACTACATAGGAGGTGTGGAGGTGTGTCCCACTTTGGTCTTTCCCATTCTAATTTCCTTAGTCTCCCCCATATAATTACATTTATACCCTCATTACCCCACCCACAGATATAGGCTATTTGTATTAAATGATATAACAACCACAACAACTACAACTGTTGATGGTATATAATAACAGTGCAGACAGAATTTAGTCATCCTCTACTTCTTCGACACTAAGGCCATCCTACATAGCTTTCTCCTGATCATCTCGTTTTTCTATCAGCAACATATGCCAATAAGTCAAACATACCCTATCTATTCTACATTATATACTTCCATACATATCATTTCTTATACAGCAACTATAAATACCAGCTCATTAAATTCTACAGTACATACTTCTGTACATATCCCTCTTTGCATAACTTCTGAGTCGCTTTACATGAGTGTTGGTTTGGGTCAAATTGCAAACCATTTACAATCCATTTAAGGAAAAAAAACACGTGACAGCTGTATTATCACTATACTCTAAACACAACCCTGCCTACATTTTTTGGAATCACAAAACATTTAACTACTCTGTTACTTGTCTTGGTCATTTAGTCTGGTGACATACAACTTTTTCTTGTACTCACAACTCCCACCTTCAGCCCTAAGCATTTGCCAATAGCTTCCCGCTAAAAGCATTTTCTCAATATTATGTTATGTATCACAGCACAGACAGAAAATATCTTAGTACATGTGCCATGGTCCTACTGCTGGGAATCAGCAGATACATTTAGGCAGCAAAAGCAGGCCTTCAGCCAGTGAAACACATACTCAGTTATCACCCAGTTATGTGATAGGCCATAGTTGTACCCACAGTCTGGATTTATGATAAATGTCATTAATCATGGCTCCATGGCATATCCAGCATCACCAATAAGATGGCTCTGGGGAAAATCAGCTGCCAAAACCCACTGATATAGGGTACATGTGTGCCACATGTAGTAATCATGGTATTACCTGTAAGTCAGACAGACACATTGTAGATTATAAAGTGTGCATTACAAACCAGATGAGACTTGATGGAGTGGCATCATTTATGATTACTGCATCTTTTTAATAGCTCACCTAGTAGAACCTTTATTTTAATGTAGGTGAAGTCAGTGGGCCCAAGTACCTCAAACAAATGGTCTGTGTCATCAATAAAAGGATGTATGGTGCTGGCTATGTTTTCTGCATTATGAAGTAATAACTTATACTCCCCACATGCTGTTGCATGACATTGAGTAAATGGATTGTCCTTATGGCAAATGCCTGGAAGACCCCTACCATTCCCCCCTGTGGTCCCCCTAACTTGTTATTCTGACCTCATTTACATCTACCAAGTTGCTGAACATCCCCCACTTATCCTGAGTGTGTCTCTGAATCATACAAAACCTGTGCGTCACCATTTATAACTCAATTACCTAGTGCCACAGAGAATGTTTTGGAATTCCAAACAGTCTTGATTTGCATGGTCTTTGTATCACAGTAAAGCATAGTTATACTTACATCTTTCAAAACACCGTTTAACTTATAAGCTTTCTATAATTCCTATTTAGAAGAAATCGCAGCTATGGCTTCTAGTTGCAGACTATATAAGATTTGTAAAACACAAAGCTTTTAGGCAAAACCAAGGCAGAAGTCAAACTCCTAAATCTTCTTTCAGAAGCACCGATCCTTTCTTTAACAAAACAGACTACCTTCCATAGCAAAGCAGCACAGCCTCCTTCAAACCCTAGTCTCAACTTGCACAGGTTTGTTGATTATATCAAAACAATTTAGCTTTCTTAACTTCTGCTTTGTTTTTTTGCTTAAAGGAGACTAACCCTTGTTAAGCAAATAGGCAAACATATCAAGAAGGGATTCTCATCTAGATCAAGGGAGGTCATAGTCTCCCTTTACTCATCACTCATCAGACCAATGATTGAGTACAATGCCCCATTCGGAATATATCTGACCCGACACTTGCAGCAGCTGGAGAGGCCACAAAAGTTCCTCACCAAAAGGATAAAGGGTCTCAAAAATCTGTCCTATGCTGCCCGACTGAAAGAACTCCAGCTCTATTCAGTCGCCTACCGCTTGCTCAGAGGTGACCTTTGCCTAACATACAAGGCCATGTCAAACCCAGATTTGATGAATATGCTTCACCTCAAAAAATCTAGATCCATCAGAGCCACAAGGGTGGGAGACTTAAACCTCGACACGGCTATTAATAGGACGTGCTGGAGGGATAGATTCATCACCCAAAGACTCCCTATGCTGTGGAACAAAATCCCGGTACATGTGAGGCAGAGCACCTCGCTGGCCTTGTTCAAGAGAAATCTTGACCAATGGATGGGAGATTGCAGATATACCCCAGGGATTACCTCAGTGTCACTGCTCGACAGAGGCACAGCAAAATAATGGGTATAGTTCCCCATACTAAAGGGGCTAGGCTTGAAAATGCCCTCGGGCAGAGAGCCTAGTATGAACCTATGAACCTATGAACAGCTATGGGCTTGTGTAACAGCCCTTGTACAGCCATGTTGCATATCCTGTAAACAACACAGTATAATACTCTTACAACTTTCTGAAGAGTTCAGGTTTCCTACCAGTATGAATTTTCCAGCAAGAAATCCTTGTACCTTTCCTAGTAGTTTCAGATGATATGCTCAAATGTTGTGCTACACTGTACTTATAAAAAACTCATGTCAGTCGTGGTATAACATTGTGTAATGATCTCCATGAAGTGCCTAGACATGCCCCTTATAATTAGATGGGATCTAGAACATGTTCTTTTGACTTTGGTGAATCACATTAGCCAAAGTTTATATCAGGTTCTGTCAAAGCCAATACTTCATTGACAGTATTTGTGTGATTTGACTTTAATCATAATTTATTTTCTGTTTATCATGCCTCAATGCCATATTTATTGACAATGAAACTAACTTTATTACTGCTGCACCAGCTATGTATGTTACATTTTATAGACCAACTTTGAGGACATCGGCAACATTTTTTTAGTTTATTAACTGGTTTGCAAACATTAGCACATTTTCTTACCCAGGATCTGTTTCCTTGTTATTTCAAAAATGTCTGAAAGATTTTTTTCCATTTGACAGTCCTGTGGGGAACTACCAGTATCTCAAAAGGGACTGACAGGTAACTGCCCACCCACTTTGCTTAAACTCGTGTTTTAACCATTGAATTTTGTATGAATTTACTGCATTACATTCTGTAGTTATTTCCTAATGCTATTCCTTATGCAGAGTAGTGCCAGATGCTTATGAATGTCAAAATAAACAATATGCACTGCCAGATCTTTATCAAGTGCTACTGTCACCACTACAAAATAGTTGCAAAAAGTCAAAAACATATGCATTTGTTTCCATATCTAGCAGATGAAAGCCCTATGTTCCATCTTGGATACATTCTTTTATGGCTTTCACCATTATTTATTATTTTTTTTTTTATAGTATACAGCTCTGGCTAATGGAGCTAAGATTGTCTGGGTCTGATGTAATGTCCCCCCTCCCCATTTGAACTAGTACCACTGTGTCTCCTCCCCTTTTGAGCTAGTATCACTGCATCCTCTTGCCATCAATTAGAGACAAGTCCAACTATTAGCATATTATTTAAAATGAGTCAAAGCGGTTTAGTTAGGTTTCTCTTGATTCCAGATTCTGAAAGCACCAAGTATCTTACATGGCTGTTTGAATCTGCATTTCTCACAGAGGTTATAATATCCATAGTTTCACAAATAAGGACTTCCATTGAGTCTGACACACTGGCAGATGTCTTGGCTTATTGACAAAGTGGCACAATGCTGTCCATTGTGTCCAACAACTCTGAATCACTTTGTTATTTAACAATAAACTGCTTTATTATTATTTTTATCCCCTGAAATTAAGCTAATCTTGTTAGTTTTGCAGGATTTGACTAGATAATTTAGTAGTTTCTTTATTTTAATCTAGACAGGTATATAATTAGAGAAATTTCTGCAAATTCTACGATATTATTTTCTTTTTAAATTAAACCACTATATTTATGTTTTACTTGCAGAATAGGCAGGTGATTTCAAAGAGGGAGACTACAGCAAGTGCCAGAATAGGTGAGACTAACTTAGATGGGGTGGGATTGTATTACAGTAGGTCAATGACCATTACCTGTAATCCTACAATAGATGGGGTCATTCACTTTCATCTACAAACTGCCATAGTATGTAGCTAGTTTACTGAATATATACAGCTGCAATATCTGATTGCAATCAACAAACTAGTATTCAATATGTAGCACTAGACAAAGAACTCCATAGGGGCCCTGTTACACACTAGTGACCTTGCACATCCCCAGTGGCTTTTCAGATTTCCCCTCATACTGGACTGACACTATCAAGGCAGATTATGTTTTTCTTTTTTTTTTTTTAATGCTGTCTTACCTTTTAGCATCCACTTATGTTTTTAACAAAGCCTAATTGACCAAGGCTCCACTGTAGTAAGTTCAGAGGAAGTGACTGAATTAAGCCAGGGGTTATGTGGCCACTAGGTCCCCAGAAGTCATGGGTTTCTAGATGCTCAGATGTTCATCTTGCAGCTTTTTAATACAATGTTTTGTCCTAATGGTGGCCTGAACAACAACAACAAAAAAATCTTAATTGGAAATGCTCATGTTTTTTTTTAAATGAATATAAATTGTGCATAAAGCTTAATCATCAGAGGCAAAAACAGTAGTTCCACAATAAACAGAGAAAACAAATTATTGCAAGGATTTAACACATTTTCTCTGGAAAAAGTACCTGCCTTTCCTAAACTCAAAAAAAAGGTAGTTTCCACCATAACTTGTCAATCAGGATGAGACTTCACATATATACATATATGGCAATACCGACATGAGAAATGGAAATCTGAAAACATATTAATTATTGCTGTATACATGAAAAAACCACACTGGCAATGATTTCTTATAGATGAAAAGGCAAAGGGAGGATTCAAAACTGGAGACATAAACTTGACCAGATAGAACCCCATCTGGCTTGAAATAAACAAGCTGAAGGAAAGCCACGTTAACATTTGGTATTCACAATATTTTCAAAATGTTGCACTTAAAACATTAGATTCCTTAGCTGAACTTGGTCTGTTTTGGATAACATCTTTTTTATAGAATTGTATTGTGTTATCTAATGTTAGAACAATCAGACATAGAATTATCTGTTTTGTTCTTTCGTCTAGATTGACTAGAACTATTTATCTTGCAGTGAACTCATTCTGCGTGTCTATTTGTTTTTGTAAATGCTTTACTGATTTTTTTTCTGCGCATTAAACTGGATTTTATTTCTCTCTTTCATTAACTCACTATTTTCTAAACTGTCTAGCCAATAAATTGAACCTTGATTGAACCAAGTGACATGTTTCTCACAAGTATGGCTATTACTGATTGTACTAATAGAAATTTGTGTCTTGGATTGCAACTTCCATGCTTCAGCTTAATAATTGCATTTAGAATCTGTACTAAATTTAGTTATGACTTTACCTGTGTTTTTTTTTTTTTTCTATATTCCTGTTTAGTTGACAGTATAGAAACAGTGTTCCACCCTTTATATGGCATAAATATTGCATAGATTTTACTTCTCTTTAATGTAGAAGATTATGATCAGGTATATAGTCATTACCAAGTTACTGTATGTATTTAAAAGATCCATGTTTAGAACATATAACTGAGTTATGACCAAACAGACCAAGTTTATCTATTCAGTGTACTATCTGTTACAGAAAAAAGTACAGGCACATGTTGTGTTATACAGCTTTGGAAACAATAAAAGAATTACGACTGCCACAAGTGTCCATCTAAGGAATGAACTTAAATTAAAATGTGTGGCAGAGTAAAGTGGCTAACAGCTTTTAAAGCTATTCTAGCTTATTGGTGCAATTCTGTGGTGTTATGCTGTACTGTGACACCAAGGGAGGTTTCCATAGTGACTATGCAAGTGTTCAGTGGGCATATGTAATAGATGCACATAAATGAATTGCAATTCATCAAAATGAGTTGCAATTCATTGAAATAAGTCCTGCTTTTTAGGCAAATGAGAAAATGAGATAAAAACGAGGAATGTGTGCAAAACATGCTACTAGACTGTGCCATTTAGCTCTTTCCACCTTTTTTTGATTTTTAGGAACGATTTACTACTCAAGAACACACTCCTTTATTAAAAAACAAATCTGTGCTTTCTCTAGTTACCTTGCAATTGGTGAACATGCTCAGTTTTGCTGCTAGCATAGCTGCTACCGTTTGAGCTGCTTTCTTCCATTTTACCACAACCTGATGCACAAGGCAGCACCCATCTGCCTTGGAGAAGGAAGAAGGAACAGGCATAAGGATCCATATTATAATATTTTTTTTAAACAACCTTCACTGAATTACTTAAGACATGAGTACACATACATTAACAGAAAAACTGTATTAACATTTGTCATGCATTGAGCATTTCACACAAGTTCTTTTTAACATAGGTGGCAGTACACTGAAAGTGTGATGAGAGACTTAGGGACACAGGTGGACAGTGGTCTCACCTTCGATAACCACATCGCCACAACAGTCAGGAAATCCTTCTATGTGGCACACCTCATCACTAAGGGCTTTTCATCCAGAAAAAAGGAGGCTATTGTCCCACTGTACTCATCCCTCATTAGACCTATTATAGAGTACAACACCCCATTTGGTATGTACCTCACAAGACATCTGCAACAGCTGGAAAGGCCGCAGAAATACCTCACTAAAAGAATCACAGGCCTAAAGCAGATGTCCTATGCTGACCATCTAAAAAAACTCTAGCTATACTCTGTGGCATATCATCTACTCAGAGGCGATCTCTGCTTAACATACAAGGCCATGTCAAACCCTGAGCTGTGGGACATGCTCTACTTAAAGAAATCCCAATCTCTCAGAGCCACACACTCCAGGGATCTAAGCCTTGTCATCACAATGAACAAAACATGCTGGAAAGATAGGTTCCTGACCCAGAGACTCCCCATACTCTGGAATAGACTGTCCATACATGTCAAGCAGAGCACCTCTTTGGACCTCTTCAAAAGGAACCTTGGTGATTGGATGGGAGATAGGAAATAGTCACCCTGCTAGACAGGGGTCCATGAAAGTAAATATTGTGGGAAGAAATATCCAAAGAATTGTTATGGCTAGGCTTGTACTAGGGCTGATAGCCTAGTTCCAACCTATGAACATATGAACCTATGAAGAGTTATTATTCAGTCCAGCTTTACATAAATTGCTCAGTTCCTGCCTTCCTTTAAATCTTACTCATCCTCCTGAAAATGATTCTGCATGTATCTATCTACTTATTTCTATGTAATTTAATCCGTCCCTTTTCTAAAGATCCCACCTCCATTTCTTTTATCTCCTTTACAATATTCAGTGCTTCAATTACAATTTGTATGGATTTTGAATTCCATTTTTGCAGTGCTTGCTCTTATGGCAGCCAATAACATTAATGTAGTAAGGCTACCTGTGTATCAGCTTAAAGGAATAATTTCCTTAGTTACAGAAATTTGCTTCCCCAGCATTTCTGACATAGAGTACTCTGCAAGGATTTTTTTTTTAAATTTGCTAACTCTTTCACACTCCCAAAAAACATGTTCCCAGTTAACTCTCTCTCCTATCACACCTCCAACATTTGTTATCAACCTTAGGGCACTAAAGTCGACTTGGGGTATGAAAATAACTATGCAAATACATCCAAGCCAAACCCTTAAACCTTCAGGACCTTGTTACATACTTGGAAGAAATACAGCTGACCTCTAATTGTTCCTTTGTAAATTGCATTTCCAGTCTGTCTTCCCAATTTCTTCTTACCTCCTCATCCATTTTCAACAACAGCTTTTATTCTATACTCAACTAAATTCTACTAGTTCTGTTTTTTTTTCCACTTAGTTTTCCCCTACCCCTTTCTCAGTGTTTATACTATATCAGAGGGAAGGCACACTCTAACCTGAGATACAAATGTCTGCTTGGCCTCATCCCACTCTATTATCTTTCACCTGTAACTATTTGCTCCTAAACAGTTTTACTAGTAAATTCCAGCTCCCTCTTGCCTATTTTCCATATCCTCACTTGCTGCTATTCTTATTGGCAAAAACCTCCTTTCTTCATCCCTGTGTTGACTTACTTCTTGCACAACCTTTTACCATTAATTTTTAAATGCCTTTAAGGCAAGATAAAAATAACTATCAATGGTGTATTTTGTCCACTGCCCATATTGCAGAATTTGCTTGTTTGTCTAGGGAAGTATGGTGGTATCACAGCCCCCCCTTACACACAGTCACACATTCATACATACACAGCTCATTGCATTTATGAATACATTCACCCATTCACAAACACACACGCATGAGCGCACACACACACACACACACACACACACACACACACACACACACACACACACACACACACACACACACACACACACACACACACACACACACACACACACATGCAGCACGCACACACACACATATACCTTACACCAGTCATATCTCTACATACACTCCAAACAATGCATGTCCACTAAACTTCCCAGAACCTAACTCTGGCGCGATTGGGTGAACATGAAATTTTGACATTGGTGGTCAGGGTACCTTAAAACAATTGAGTGATTCACTGAATCGCTCAGCTGTCTAAATACTTTACTACAGGCATTACTGGGGGGGACAGTAAATGGCTAATTGACAAAGGGCACTCCCCTAGAAAACTTCATATGTTTTTGTGATAGACTGTGGAGACATCCCATGAATCTGCAGTGCCATGGTAGAGCTGTCTCTGAATCAGAAATAGTTACCCAGAGATGTACACCAAGCTTACATCTCAAACTAATCTATCTGAATCCAGTCCTAGATGCCATTTAATGAGTTACATAACTATAAAAGCTTACTCTGGAACTTATGAAAATAGGCAATGGTAACATCTATATTGCCAAGCCAGAGACATTTTTGCCTACTTTGTAGTTGATTTTGCACAGTTTATGAAGATGTTTCTTTGGTTTTACAGATGTGAAAACCAGTGACACTTTCACATTTACTGCAATTACATAATGGGGAAGAGGTGGTTTTTACAAGTGTCATACATTTTTACAAATTGTGTGTATAATATCATTTGTTTATATATATATATATATATATATATATATATATATATATATATATATATATATACATATATATATATATATATATATATATATATATATATATATATATATATATATATATATATATATATATATATATATATATATGGGAAACACACAGCAGATAGTGTTTTTGCCTCACAGCAAGAGGTTCCTGGTTTGATTCTTGGCTGGGGTGCTGTCTGTGCAGAGTCTGCATGTTCTCCCTGTGTTTGTGTGGGTTTCCTGTGGGTGCTCCAGTTTCCTCACACATTCCAAAGATATGCACATTCATGCAGATCAGTACCATGAACACCACTGAGTCTCAACAGCATTTAGAGGTGATTAACAAAAGATTGCCAATATCATGTCTGATGGCAGTAACATGTTTAACAAGCCTGTCTTTTTTTAAAACTTTTGGTGGGTAATAAGGTTCTCCATTTACTACCTATATGATTTCATCATTTTGTTAATTATGGAAGAACAATATCCCCATTTAAAAAAAAACATTGACTATGATGCAAATTTATTCCTGGTTTCACTGGAAACCGCAGGAAATTGTGTTTGCATGGGTTTCCTCTGGGTGCTCTAGTTTCCTCACACATTCCAAAGACATGTAGTAGGTAGATTGGACACTCTAAATTGGTCATAGGTGTGAATGTGCTTGCAAGTGTCTGTCGTGAAAGACTACCATGGCAGGGCTAGCCACCCAGTGGTATAAACCTTGGCTCTAGGTGATTGTCACTGATGAAGTGACACCCCAATCTTATGTGCCAAAATGGGAAAAACGGATTGTGGATGGATGGATATATGCTATGGACCATGTTGCATATGCAGTCTTGTATGCAGTACCATTGTAACTATTGCATGTCTCTACTTAAAAGTTGTAAAGCAATTCCAGTTTTCTATTAGATTTTGAATGTGATTTAATAGTAGTCTGCACAAGCCATAGTTACTTTGTATGGAAATTCAAACTACTATGCCCTTCACTTCAAGAGGGTTTTGTTAAACTAGATGATCATTTCTTTTCAGTCAGAGCAAAACACACTGATGAAACGGACAAGTTAAACTTATCATTTAAAGTCAAATAAATGCCTAAGAAGGATGGACTTTTGTTCCAGGCAACAGCAAAGCTAACACTTAGTGGTGATTTTATTGACCCGACACCTTATGTCTATTGCATGATTTGAATTTAAAGTGCCTGAGCAGCAATTATGTGAGATTGCAGTTTCAGTTTTTTTTTTTCATTCTGCCTCTCACCAGCAATGCAATATTTAAAAAAAACTCCATTCTGCTCCTCCCCACCTATTTATCTTACATTTATTTATTTATTTGTTTATTTTTATCATTTTAATTTTTTTTTTTACTTACCGGAAGTGAAAGTGCAGAAAAAACAATGATATGTTTTTCTTTTCTTTATACTTTGGAAAGTTACACAGTGAGGCATTTTTAGAAGGAACAAAAATTACATTTTAGTAAGGAATTAGCAGGAATTGTCTCCTAGAAAAAAAAATGAAAAGCTATTTGAAAATTATGGATTTAGTGATTTTAAAGTAAAAACAATCTGTTTTAGCCATTTTAAAGAAATATCAGAATTGTGATAATATCTCCATTGCCACAACTGAAAGTACTACTAAAAGAGCAATGAGACATTCACAGTTCACAGAGGAAAAAAACATAAGTAATATTTCTCAGCTGTCTGACTTTCAGTAATGTCTCTGATTTTGCCTTATTGTATTGTTCTGCACTTTATAAAACCATATTACATGACAGTGATCCTTGCAAATACTCAATACCTCTCATTACAGTTTCACACATCTTATTCTTCAGAATATATATATATATATATATATATATATATATATATATATATATACTCACATACCAGAATAAATCCTCTTAAGATGTCAGCTTTCAAAGTGAGAAAAAAATGAAGCATCTATGATCTATGACCTTTGTCCTTTCATTACTTTCAGTGTTGTCCCTGAAGATTTAGAGAGGCAAAAGCATAAACTTAGCACTTTTATGAACACAAAACAAATAAAGCACTGACCCAGAAGTACAGATAATAAAGAGTTTTATTATTTATGTAATCTAATTCAACCTATTACAGAAAATGGATCCCTTTAGATATTACTCAAGGGCAAAACATTTTTGCAACGTCTTAATGAAAATGCTGCCAATAAAATGAAAAGGAAAGAAAGTTATAAACTACAATATACTGGCAGCACTATAGCAAAAGATACTTACTAGGCATAGTTAAGCAAGCAAATATGCCCGGCAGGATGGGCATTGCAGAACAATAGTGAACCAACCATGGATGTTGTGAGACCCAGTGTCACAATTGCTGTCAAAGACATATATTGCACAAACACACGCACACAAGCATGCATGCAATTGCTGCCACTGCAGTCTTTAGTGTTATTTTCTTCTTTTTTTATCTCGCTAGCTACATTTTGTTTAAGAACCCCATTTAGGAATGCAAAGAAAATGGCAGATATAGGTGAATATTTCAGCCTCAGCATGGACATCTCATGCCAAAATAGGTGCACTTATTTTGAAAGGTTCTCACTGAACACCAATTCACCCCTTAGAATGTAGAATATCCAGCAGGGATTGCATTAATCCACACCTCTCAGCTGCCCCTATATTGGGGGAATATACCTATTTTCAGGTCTGACTTGTCCCACACATGATGCCCTTATTTTTAGATGTATTTCCCTATTTTCAGGCTTGATTTCCTCTCTCAACATATGTAATTTTTGAAGCTGTCTAGTACACAAAAACATACAAATGACCAACATACCAGCGGCACCAGTAATTTAAAGAGGGGACACACATCTTACATCTCCCATTTTCAGAAGCAAAAGTAAATTACCTTACACGGTAGAATTTTGCAATACAGTGAATTAAAGTTTACAGATTTTAAATTGTCTCCTTGATAATGTGGTTATGTTTTTCTATTAACTTTGTCTCTCTTTTAAATATAAAAAACTCGGTAAAAAGTCACAAACTGCAAACACAAAGAATAAATGGAAGAAACACCACACAAGGAACTCAGAAGACAATGAGATTCTCAACTAAATTACTAGGATAACCACGTTTGATGAACATTTCCATCAATAAGCTACATTCATCAATAAATTCTTTTTCCAAACTAACCATCCTTGCAGCTCTAACAAGTTGGCCCTTGACCACCTCTCTCTTTTGATGGAAGGGATGGCAGCTGGAAAAATGTAAGAATGCATTGGAGTATGTTGTCTTCCTATATATTTTAGAGGTATATCCATTAAGTGAACGACATTTGACTAATTCAATATCAAGAAAACAAATGCTCTCAGTTTGAAACTCCCATGTAAATTCAAGAAAATTAGTGAATTTAGTAATATGTTCAACAAAAGCTGCAGCAGAGTCTATATCACCCTGCCACAGAATAAAAATGTCATACAAATAACGGGTGTACCATGCAGCCTTTTCTTGAAAAACAGCATCTTTGAAAAT
The DNA here is from genome assembly GCF_019279795.1 of Protopterus annectens. Classification (NCBI taxonomy): domain Eukaryota; kingdom Metazoa; phylum Chordata; order Ceratodontiformes; family Protopteridae; genus Protopterus; species Protopterus annectens. The sequence goes on from NC_056743.1 coordinate 1,370,499,891, forward strand.
AAACTGTTTCTCCCAGTATGCCATCACTGTGTTTGCAAAGGTGCCCCCACACGGAGACCCCATGGCAACACCCGTCTTCTGCAAGAAAAATTCTTTGTTGAACAAAAAATAATTATTATTCAAGACTAACTCCAACAAATATATAATCAAATCAGTAGAGGTACCCTCTATATGCTGTTCCAGCAAGAAATCCCTAACCCATTCACAACCAAGGTCCTGAGGGATAGTAGTATACAAGTCTCGCACATCAATTGTTAAAAAGTTAAAACTCTAGGAAAAAGGGAGACTGTCTATGGCCCCTAAAAATACCCATAAATCCTTACATATCTGGGACTCATTTTTCAATGCCTCCTTAAGCTTAACATCAACAAATTTTGCACAACCATAAGTGATAGATTGTCTCCCATCAATGATGGGGAGAAATGAAGGTTTTTCTAAACTCTTATGGATTTTAGGAAGGCCAAACAGAGTAGGTGTAATTGAGTACGGTATTAAAAGGAAGTTCAAATGATCAACATCAATACGTCTCTCAATGAACAAGTCATTGATGAACCCTTTTATTCTTTGATAAGCCCCATTAATCTCATTAAGCGAGACTTTAACATAAGCATCATTAGTTAACAACAAGCTCATGTTCAAATAATAATCTTCGCTATCCATAAACACCAAACCTCCCCCCTTATCAGGTTTGATGATGCGAATATTAGCAAACTTTAAATCATCTAATAAATCCTTGTCTGGTTGGGTTAGATTGTTCATTGCTACATTAGAGGGACATTTGGTATTAAGGAGTGTTCTAAAATCATTTTCACATATTTTCTCAAACAACGAAATGGAAGGATGTGAGGCTGGGTTGAATATACTTGCCACCCTGAAGTCCTTAGTGAGACTAGAATTATTTCCAAATAATACATTTAAATTAAATTTCCTGGTGTATATTTTAAGGTCAGTAAGTATTCTTGCTAAATTGCTTCTAGTTGAAGGGACAAAAGTGAGTCCTTTAGCAAGGACATCAACAAGCAAAGGAGCAGGGGTATAAGTAGAATAGCTGAAAATCTTAAAATCATGTGTACTGTTAAGAAGAATCCAAACAGACCCTTGATGAGTGTTACCCTGACTAGTGTGTTCAACATAACAAGGGGACTGAACTACCTCCTCCTCCTGTTCTGGGATTTCTTTTTCCACTGACGTTGTGGCTGGGGAAGGTTTTGTTGCCCCCCAGTATTCACTGTTTTGCACCCCTGAAAACCCTGACCTTGATTAGAAGCATTGATATTATTGGTATCATATCCAATTACATTCCTATTCATCTGTTTGTTAGCAGGTCTCTCACTTCTCCTAACTGGGGATCCTTCAAAACTGTCAGTAATAAGTATCCCATTATTGTCAACACCCATTGAAACATTTTCACAAAAAGCATCCTGGCCCATATTAGGCTCTAGATTGACATTAACTTTAACATTAAAAGGGGGTGAAGGATATGCCAAACCCTTCTCATAGGCTAAGGAGTCCCTATTAAGTTTCTTGACTTTATTCTCTTTGATTTTCAACAATGAATTTTCAATACTTGAAAAAATACGTAAAAAGTCAAATTTATAATGTGAAAACTCATTGTCCGATCTAATACTAGAATCCAACTCCGCCAGTTCACCTTTCAAAGTGTCAATCTGCTTGCAATAGTCTTTAATTAAAAATTCCATAAACTCGACACCCTGCCGGTCAAATAAACTCAAAAGTTCCTTGTGAAAAAATTAGTTGTTGTCTTATTACGCACTCAGACAAATACTGCACCTCTATTTGTAATTTTTTAAATTTAAAAAGTTTAATGTCAAAAACTTTCAAGTTGTTAATTAAAACACATTCTCCAACATCAGGGTTCCTAGCAATGTCAGTCCACAAAGAACCATTAACAAAAGAAGCTGGCTCCTTAAACCAGTCATCTAAAGATGGAATAACGGATGGCGTACTTACTGCACTATCAGATTCATTATTGGTAAGCAGACGCTCATTCATCCTGTTCGAAACTGATGTCTGGACCACTGAACAAGGCACAGAAAATGAACAGGACCCTCCTGAAAGAAGAATACTCTGATCCTGCGATCCAAGGGTAGACGCTGACATCCTAAGAGCCATTGAGTTAGATGAAACATTGGAAACTGGGTTACCAGAACTTTCGGGACCACGAGGCAAGGCAGTCGCAACCTGGCTGGCCAAATAGTCAACACATTGCGACAACAATTCAATTAAAGCAGTTAATTTACCCAAAGCGCTTGATTCATTGTTAGGCAAAATATCCATGGTGTTAGGCAATGGGTCCATAGAATTAAACAAAATTTGCGATCGAGGTGCAGTATTATCCTCCATAAAGAAACACACTAAAAAACTCGGTAAAAAGTCACAAACTGCAAACACAAAGAATAAATGGAAGAAACACCACACAAGGAACTCAGAAGACAATGTAATAGTAAGCGCTTTCGTTTACTAAAATAAGCAATATTCTTCAGACAAAACATTTTAAAAAAGAAACACTTAAATACAATTATAAACATGACATCATATCCTCAAAAGGAAACCAAGCCTCAATTTAAAGTGCCACAGTAGATTCAACAATAGGTAACCCACAATAAAAAATACATAAGAAATACAAAGAATTCAACTATGTCTAAAAACCTAAATGAATTATACTATAAATCTATCTAACTAAAGCTTTCAATTTCAAGATGCTCTTGATGGAAACTAGGTCATTTAAACCTGGAGGGACTAGGGCATTTAATTTCAATTGCCAAACCAGTTCTTTCTCCTCTAGTTTCAGATCCATAGGACCGCCCCTAATGTTGTCAGAAATTATTTCAATGACCAGAAATTTGAATTCATGCCCAGGAAACATCAGATTGTGCCTTGCTAATGCATTATTTAAATTTCTTTTATCAATGGCATACAGGTGCTCATAAATTCTATTTTTGAGAGGTCTTTCTGTTTTGCCCACATAAAAAGCGGGGCATTTAGAACATGAGCCCAAGTAGACCACCTCTCTAGTATTACAATTAAATTTGTCATTGAGATGGTATTTTTTACCATTTATTATAAAGGAGGTTGACACATTAATGTACTTACACCAACGGCAAGCCTCACATTTAAACATTTCACAATGTGAAAGGTAACATTTCAAATTCCTATTTTCTAAGAGTGTTTTCAAATTCCTACCTTTCCTAAACACTACGCAAGGAAAATCCCCAAGATGTTTATGAATCAAATGGTCATCCAGTAAGAAGTACCAGTTTTTAAAAATAATAGATTTCAAAAGGGGGCATCTATTGAAAAGGTAGTTATAAAACTCAGTCTTGCTGCATCCCCTTTAAGAGACCTACGCATTTGTGCAAGATCAGCATCACCAGTACCCAGGTCAAAAGATGGTTCACTAACAGAAGCCTCTGAGTCATTCAAACCAAGGTAACTAATATTATAAATCCCATTGATATTCACAATGTTCAACAATGGTTTAAATAAACAACAGGACCTTTTAAAAAAATCCTCCCCAATGAGCTTCTCAACTAAATTACTAGGATAACCACGTTTGAAACCATGGAATCACCCCAACATGGCACAATGGTGTCACACAGGATACAATCACCATGTAGTGGTTTTATAACCACATTTTGTACACATAGCCCCTTTTGTGTAAAAATAATAAAGAAAAACTGGAAAATTTTTAGATGTAATCAGACCTTATTTGATAAGTTTGGGGATTCACCTAACATAGTGTAGAAACGGGGCAGAAATTTGAAGGATTTGTTAGAAAAACAGTCCCACAACCCCTTCCGAGTAGGAAGAATGTTCAAATGTGAAAATTGTAATTTTTGTAAATATATTGACACTACAAACTCCTTTTCGATACTTGGTCAGAAATATAGACTAAAGGAAAGGTTTGATTGCAACTCTAGAGGTATAGTTTACCTAGCTAGATGTATGCATTGCCCCACATTTTATGTAGGGAAAATGGAGCGTAGACTACACAATAGGGTGTATGAGCACTTGTATGCAATCAGTCGCAATAAGCCTGATAATGCTCTGGCTAAACACATTCATTTGAATACAGATCATAAGTTTAAATTTTTGGTGATCGACAAAGTTGGAGGTAATAATAGAGGAGGTCCCTTAACGTTCAAACTTGAAGAGTTAGAACTTATATGGCAAATCAAGCTTGATGCAAGTAATGTCCCAGGCTTGAATGAAACTAATTCTATTAGTAGTGTTTTAAAATTGAAGAGCTTGCAGAGGTAAAGGTACCATCTCACTTTAATTTTATTATTGAAAGCTCTTTTATTTTTGTATTTTTATTCTTCTTATATGTTTTATTTTATATGTTAAGTTAAATTGTTCTGCTTATATGTGGTTATTTGACCTTGTTCCTAAAGACCAATTATAAGTAATGTACCTTATAAGTTTAGATTTTTTCCTATTCATTTTCTATGACAGTGTACCTTTAAACAGTTAAAGTCTTGATTGTCCCATGGTTCTTGGTGTTAGTAACTATTTAAATGTTTTATAGGTTCATAGGTTCATAGGTTCATACTAGGGTATCTGCCCTAGGGCATTTATAAGCATAGCCAGAGTGTGTTTGGCTTTTGCCACCCATTTTAAATTAATTTTGCTATGCCCTTTTTCGAGTTTAGTATACTGTGCCTCTGTCTAACAGTGACACAGAAGTGATACCCGGGGTAAACCTACGATCTCCCATCCACTCATCAAGATTCCTCTTGAAGAGAGTCAATGAGGGACTCTGCCTAACCTGGACTGGGATTTTATTCCAGAGTGAAGGGAGCCTCTGGGTTATGAATCTGTCCCTCCAGCATGTCCTATTTATTTCAGTGCTGAGTTTCAAGTCTCTTGAGTGCGTAGCTCGATGGGATTTGGATTTTCTGAGGTGCAGCATGTCCATTAATTCTGGGTTGGACATGGCTTTATACGCCAGGCACAGATTGCCTCTGAGCAGGCGGTATGCCACTGAGTAGAGCTGGAGTTTCTTTAACCGGGCAGCATATGGCATCTGTTTGAGCCCTTTGATCCTCTTGGTGAGGTACTTTTGGGGTCTTTCCAGTTGCTGCAGGTGTCTGGTAAGGTACATCCCAAAAGGGGCATTGTACTCAATTATGGGCCTGATGAGGGATGAGTAAAGAGGCATGATGACCTCCCCTGATCTAGATGTGAATCCCTTCATGATTAGGTGGGCTATATAAAATGTTTTTCTAACCACTTTGGCCATGTGGTTGTCAAATGAGAGATTGCTATCAACTTAGGTCCCCAGGTCCCTAATTACTTCTTCTGTACTTAATGGATTACCACCTATGTGGTAATTTGTGGGCACTTTGGGGATGACTATACACTTTTTGGCATTTAGCTTGAGGCCATGGCTCTGGCACCAGTTGTCTGTTTCTATGAGGCCCTTTTGGAGGATGCTTGTGTCGGCTGGAGAGTCGATTATGGCACCCAGTTTGCAGTCATCTGTGAACTTGGCCAGCCATAGTCCTTCCATGTTGGCCTGTACCTCTGAGAAATATATACCAAACAAGAGAGGTCCCAGGACTGAGTCTTGTGGGATGCCACTTGTAACTGGTTTGGGGTCTGACATGGCTCCAGCAATTCTAACCATGTGGGTTCTGTCCTTGAGCCAGTTTGCAACCCATCTAGTGACATAGGGGTTTATATTTAAGCTGGTGAGCTTATCTATAATGCCAGAGTGGGGTATTGTATCAAAGGCATTTGCGAGGTCCAGGTAGGCTGTGTGGACCACCTTCCCCTTGTCAATGGCCTTGGTGACTGTTTCAAAAAAAATGACCAGGTTTAAGAGAAGGATCTGCCCTTAACAAAGCCAAACTGGGTAGGATCCAGTGTCTGTAGGTCCCCATTATCTTTATTTATGAGGTCCATGATGATCCTTTCCATATCTTTGCAGACCAAGCTAGTCAGGCTTATGGGGCAATAGTTTCCAGGATCCGTTGAGGCACCACCTTTGTGGAGAGGGACCACTGTTGCTGTACACCACTCTTTGGGTACATATCCTGTAGTAAGGCTGAGATTGAACAGTAGTTTTATGTTTGGGTTTAGCTCTTCTTGGAGTTCATGTAAGACGCAGCCCGGGACACCGTCTGGTCACAATGATGCTGTGTTTTTTGCTTTGGAGAGGGTGGCTCTTACTTGAGCATCTGAGATGTCAGGGGGGCAGCACTCTGCTGGGATAGATATTTGCCCTTTTGGTGGGGAGGGGGTGGAGTTTGCACTGAACCTGTCAGCTAGGATGTTGTCAATGTCTGTGGGTTCTGTGTATTTGTTCTCCTTTTGGACTAATTCTGAGCATATCTGGGAATTCCCACCCAGAAAGTAGTCTGGTTTTATCACTTCTGAAGAAGTCTGCATTTGTAGCAGATGAAAAGCGCTTTAAGTGATGTTGTTTTGGATTTATTAAACCCCTGTGTGGATGCTGCTGTGTTTGGGACTTGTCTTTTCTGTTTTAAAAGTTTTCTGTGCCTCTCTGTTTGAATAGTTAGCATGGCGTCTGGTCCCCATCGCAGTCAGAGCCTCTTCACACAGGAAAGTTCTAATAATGATGGTATAGATACTGTTACAGAACCTGGGTACCCAACTGCAGATGGTAATGCTTGTTTCTTGAACAAAGATGCCTTTTTACTTCTTACAACGAAACTCGAGTCTCTGTTCTCGAGACTCGACCAGCTAGACCAGAACCAGCAGACATTACAAATTATTGTCTCTGGCCAATCACGCTTGCCGCATACATCAAATATGCAGCGTTTAGTTTCCTCAAACCAAGGGGAAACCAACAAAGAATATGGTAACCACCGTCTTATACCCTATAGTGTACATGGTGCTGAGAACATGCTGTCAACTGGGCAGTTGGCACAGCAGGGAGCTGTTGATGATGGCGAACAGCCGGTTGCAATCTTTCCACCTCTAACACAGAATGCAACTGAGGGAATCGATGGGCAGCCGAGTTTGGTAGTGAACCAGCTGCCTAACCAGCTACTACTGGAGCCTCCTCAGGTAACCACTGATGCTGAAATGAATTGGAACTCTAATTTATCTACTACCCGGCAAGAAAATGTCACATATGTACTGAACAGGACTAGTGACATACCGGAGTTGTCATTCTGGATTTCAGACAAATTCTTCTCTAAACCAGATCCACGGCACCTTGATGTTACTCAAACAATGGGAGGTAATTATGAATTTAATTCCTCTAGTATTGTTAATAACCTCAAAACTTTGGATGTTTATTTACTGAAATTAAAGAAAACGCAATTAGAAATTGCATACTTTAAAGAAAATCTAGCACGGAAAATCATTCCTAAGGGCCTGCGCAGGACCCAATACCCTACGGGCCTTATGAAGGACTCTCCTTTTTTTACTGAGCTCATCCAAATGTATGATAGACAAGGGTTTGAACTCATGGAATTGATGATAAAACATTATTCTCTATTGGTTAAAGATATAACAGTTGCAGTGGTTGACTTGGATAAAAAAGTGCTCAATGACTTGGAGTTTGCTAGGTATAAATATGAGTACAGCAGAATATTCTCCAGCATTGAGCAGCATATGGGTAAACTTGAAAATAACAAAAAAAAACTTGAATGTGACAGTAAGGCCTACAGCCAAGGTACAGCATACCCGTCACCTCCTCCAGCACAGGTATGGCAGCCTGGTAACAATTTTAGTTTACACCAAGAGTCACAACTGAACAGTCAACAGGTACCTTTAGACAGTAACACTGTAATTAATAATATGGACCAGTTGACTGCCAACAATGATCTAGGAGCTTCAGGTTTTTTTACATCTGAAGTAAGGAGAAGTGAGAGACTTCAAAAGGGCCCACGTGTGGTTTATAATTACAATAATAGACAGCAGGTTCATAACAATATTATAGATCAACAGGTTTTTTGGCATGTCAACCAAGCAGGGGCCAGACCCAAACAACAACAGAAGAACCAGTTTATGAACAGGGGCAATCCCAGAACCAACAAGAAATTTCAGTAATGAATATGGAAGATTCCCCGAGTGAGGAAGGTATATTCTCAATGGAGGTTTCTTCCAAATTTCTTTCCTGTAGTATTGTTTCAAGTTCTATTTTTAATGTTCTGGGACCTAATGATGTTGACTTGGAGGTTTGACCTAACTGTTTTGAAAACGAAACTAACTCACAATTATGTACAACTGGTCCGAATATTGTTTGTTATAAGGATGATGACTTCAAAGTGTTCAATTTTTCTTCCAGTGTAATTTCTTGTGAGTTAGTGAATTTTTTGGCTAAAGGTTATACATATATGCCACAACAGCAGTTTGATTTGGCTAAAACTATTATTGATTTAAAACTATTTACATGGAAATTAAATTTCCAGATTTTGTTTGGTAACAAGGTTAACTCAGAAATATTACAAGTGTTCCATACACCCAGTACATATAATTCCCCCCTCCTCCCAGTCCTGCAGACGTTTGAGACATTATGCAAATTGGATTTAAGGCATATGGTTAAATTTAAACCATTAACAAATGTGGACCCAAACATTAACAGCATTGAGCGTGACTTTATAGAATATATCCACTCGCAGGACATCTGAGTCTGCAAACCCGACAAAGGTGGTGGTTTGGTAATCTTCGACAATAGTGACTATATATATAGAATGCATTGTCTTTTGGGTAATGAAGCATACCAAATAAGTTCTAGGTCCAAAGTAAACAAAGCATACAATCTTGTCAAAACATGTCTTAGTGACTTGTTTATTGAGGGTCGCATTGACCAGATCTTATTGAACTATATGACTACAGTATTTCCAGTCTATCCAGTCTTATTTGGTATTCCCAAAATTCATAAAAATATGGTCGATCCACCTATGCGACCCTTAGTGGATGGACGGGGTTCCCCAACTTATGCCTGTGCAAAAGTGGTAGATGCAATGTTACAGAAACATGTTGCATTGGAGGAACAAATTTGTAAAGACTCTTGGTCCTTTTTATCTAAAATAAATACCATAGATTTTGCTGAAAGTGACAATTTTTTGACAGTTGACGTCAAAGATTTATATACTTGTATCCCTCATCAAATATGCACAGAATGGGTAGCGTTTATGATGTTAAAACATAATGCTCCAAAGGGAGATGTCTCTTTAGTCATGAAGCTTCTTGACCTAGTTCTTAGTAATAATTTCTTTCTATTCAACAACCAATTTTATCTGTAAAAAGTGAGGTTAGCAATGGGCTCCCCTTGTGGAGCCAGTGTGGCTAATTTGGTCATGGCCTACTGGGAGTCCGAATTCATTTTTAAAAATGCTCATGTCTCTAACGTTCTAGCTTACTATACCAGATATTTGGATGACATACTTGTTTTACTAAAGGGTGATGAAAAAATGGGTGCGGACTTGTTAGAAACCTTTAATAAGACAACGGACTTTTTACAATTTACCTCTAATTTTAGCTCGGATTCTATAGCCTATTTAGATATCTGGCTTACTAAGAATAGAGTATTGAATTGTTTTACAGCTAAACTATTTAGAAAAAAGACTTATTTAAACACATTTCTGCATTTCACTAGTTGTTACCCTTTTTACCAAAAAGGGCAGTCATTAAGGGACAACTAGTTAGGGCTTCACATATAATTTCTATCGATGGTGACTTTCACGATGAATGCTTGTTCCTTAAAAAATTGTTCCTTCACCGGGGGTATCCCGAGCCTTTGTAGGAAGCTCTTATTGATGAAGTTACCAGTAAGAGAGAAAACCGTGTCTTTAAGCCAATATTGGCCCCTATGATTTTGGAACAGGTTAGTGTACTAAATTGTGAAACCATGGAATCACTCCAACATGGCACAATGGTGTCACACAGGATACAATCACCATGTAGTGGTTTTATAACCACATTTTGTACACATAGCCCCTTTTGTGTAAAAATAATAAAGAAAAACTGGCAAATTTTTAGATGTAATCAGACCTTATTTGATAAGTTTGGGGATTCACCTAACATAGTGTACAAACAGGGCATACATTTGAAAGATTTTTTAGAAAACCAGTCCCACAACCCCTTCAGAGTAGGAAGAATGTTCAAATGTGAAAATTGTAATTTTTGTAAATTTATTGACACTACAAACTCCTTTTCAATACTTGGTCAGAAATATAGACTAAAGGAAAGGTTTGATTGCAACTCTAGAGGTATAGTTTACCTAGCTAGATGTATGCATTGCCCCACATTTTATGTAGGGAAAACGGAGCGTAGATTCCACAATAGGGTGTACGAGCACTTGTATGCAATCAGTCGCAATAAGCCTGATAATGCTCTGGCTAAACACATTAATTTGAATACAGATCATAAGTTTAAATTTTTGGTGATCGACAAAGTCGGGGGTAGTAATAGAGGAGGTCCCTTAACATTCAAACTTGAAGAGTTAGAACTTATATGGCAAATCAAGCTTGATGCAAGTAATGTCCCAGGCTTGAATGAAACTAATTCTATTAGTCGTGTTTTAAAATTAAAGAGCTTGCAGAGGTAAAGGTACCATCTCGCTCTAATTTTATTATTGAAAGTTCTTTTATTTTTGTATTTTTATTCTTCTTATATATTTTATTTTATATGTTAAGTTAAATTGTTCTGCTTATATGTGGTTATTTGACCTTGTTCCTAAAGACCAATTATAAGTAATGTACTTTATAAGTTTAGATTTTTTCCTATTCATTTTTTATGACAGTGTACCTTTAAACAGTTAAAGTCTTGATTGTCCCGTGGTTCTTGGTGTTAGCAACTATTTAAATGTGTTAGTAGTTTGGTTATATCACTTCTGAAGAAGTCTGCATTGGTAGCAGATGAAAAGCACTTTAAGTGACGTTGTTTTGGATTTATTAAACCCCTGTGTGGAAGCTGCTGTGTTTGGGACTTGTCTTTTCTGTTTTAAAACTTCTATCCATAGCCCGTGCATTATTAATTTAAGAGCTATCTCTGAGAGTGAGTCTCTGCATTTTGTATCTTTTCTTGGACCTCGAATCATCCATTCAGCACTTCTCATCTGCATTTGCCTTGCTCTATAAGTAAGGCATTTAGGCCATAGTATATTTTTGATATAGATAGGAATATAGTAAAGATTAGCTTATATGTTTTCTGTATTTATTTGAGACTGACCTACAATGTTATTTTAAAATATTTCCTGTGATTCTGAACTCTGTAGTCACTGTGTTGAGTTATTGAATATTGTCCTGTTCTTGTATTATTTATTATTAAATATATTTAAACCTTTTAATAGTGGCTGGTTTGTTGACCATTTGCATATATATTTTGTGACACTGTATAGGCCCCTCCTAAACAGCCTTGACCATGGATACAGTTACCATTTGGATAATAGTAACATTACACATTAACATAGGTCAACCTTTGGATAGGGCCTTAAAGAAGCTGATAAGTGGTTCTGGTGGCAGTGCTAAGTACTTTATGGTCTGCGCAGAAAGGGGCATAGCTAGTTAACCTGTGCTAGCCTTTCCCAGGTGTGTGTTTGTGTATAAATCAAATCTCAAAGAGAGACAGAGTGTGTGTCTCTGTGTGTGTGTGTGTGTGTGTGTGTGTGTGTGTGTGTGTGTGTGTGTGTGTGTGTGTGTGTGTCTCAGCTACTTGGGCAGGAACACAAAACACTGGTTGGACAGAGAGAATGCTGGGAGGACTTGGCTTGGAACTCTGGCTAAGGACTCGACTCTATAGATGTGCCAGTGGGGGGTCTTATTGAAGATTTGGAGCAAGAAGGAGAAACCAGCTGCAGACTGACTGTGATTTCTATATGCTCTTAAGGGAAATTGTACTTTACTGTATGTGTACCTGTCATCCTCCCAATGTGCACCTCCCTCACTGGTGCTAGTGGTGAGGATTGAGGCTCCTTGATTACTGGGCCAGTGCAGTGGCATCACATATGTAATAAAGCATATAAACAAACACCCGAGCCTATTCATCTTAACTAGCTACACAAGAGGAACAAAATGATGTCAGAATGGGATCCAGAGTCAAAACCATGAGGTACTCCATTAAAGTTGGAGGAATATATAGGAGTGGATCATCCCTACTGCTCAAACGACTCCCCAAACAGGTCAGAAATGAATCCCACGTACTGAAACTCACTTAAATGATTTTTTTACTCAATGAATATAAAATGAAGCACTCAGAATGCTCAAAATGAATTTCTGGTTAAACAAAATGTCTGAAACTGTGACATATTGATAAAAATGCTTAAAATAGTAACAAAAGTGTTTGAAATGATATCCAAATCAAATAAAATGTATAAAACAAGGAAAACAACCATTTTTTTTGCTCTGTGCTGTATTATCACATTAACTAAAGCTATTCAAAATATCTGAAGTGTACAGATTGCTCACAAGTTTGTGCAGTATTACAGTGCAGTTGTTTTGCAAAATACAGCTATTTCAAAGAATATTTCACAAAGTACAGTTGTTCAAAAAGTTTATTGTGCATTTTAATGTTGCTACAAGTACCTGGTGTGTATGCATGTACGTACATAATTACACGGGCCATGGTTTGCATTGTGTTTAAGCATACTTGTTGGCATGGCAGAATGATTTGACAGTCCTGCTCTACTTGTATTTGATAATAATATTGCAGAAAATTGGAAAGTGTTTGAGCAAGAGCATGATATTTTCATACAGGCAGCATTATCTGACAAAGATGCACTCGCAAAGGCATTTATTTTGCTTAATTTAGTTGGTTTAAAAGCCATTGAAAGAGAGCATTCATTTGTGTATGCACCTGCTGTGTATGCATGGGAGGGGGGAAACAGCCATATAGCAGTAACGGCTGAAACAAAGGAAGAATCAGAGTGCTTAAAATACAAATTTTGAGAAATGTATAACCCCCCCCCCAACATGAATATTACAATGGAAAGGCACTTATTTTATACAATAGATCAAAAGCCTGGTGAGATTTTTTTTCAGCATATATAACTGACTTGAGAAAACAAGGCTAAAACATACAGATTTGGTAAGTTAAGGGATGACTTGATAAAAGAAAGGCTTGTGTATTGTATTAAAGATGATGAAGTGAGAAAGATTTTGCTTTGAGACAGTGATTTAACTTTGAATAAGGCCATAGAGATTTGTCAAATATATTAGCTCACAGGAAAGCACAAAACATGCTTACAAATGAGAAAATGCATGCTTCCAGCACCTTCCAAAGATAATGTTATTAGTATGCAGCAGTCAGTTAAAAGATACAGGCCCAAGGGAGGGGCAATTTCACTGAAACCCAGAAACTTTCTAGCAAATTCCAAGGCTTGTTCTGTAAATCGGGCATGTTCAGTAAAGCACAAGGGTGAGTCAGCAAGCTCAGAACATAGCCTCATTGTCAACTGTCATAATTGTGGTGGAAACTATGAGTCTAAAAGAGAAAAGTGCTTACCTTTTTGTCAGTAGTACCACACATGTAAAAAAGGAATCATTTTCAAAGGTTTTGCAAATCAAAAGAGGTCCATTCTTTTATTAAAAGAGAACATTCCAAGAGACAAGTTGATCAATTAGAAAGCTGTGACTTATTTTTATGCTGATGGTGTGTCTGTGCTCAGTGAAACAGTCAATGCAGTAGATTTGTGGACAAAGAATGAAGTATTTTGTACTGTTCAGATTAATGGAAGACCCATAGACCTCAAAGTTGATACTGGTTCAAAGTGCAATGTTATGTCAACAGATACATTTGCTAGAGTAAGAGCTGGTGAGAAGCTTGTTGCTTACTCTACCGGGAACAGCTACGACTTGCAATTTTATGCAGTCAAAAGGCATATACAGTCATTATTAGGCCTCAGAGACAGTTTGAAAATGGGACTCATTTCATTTAATGAGAACATCCACATGTAAGCTTGAAAGACAACTGTTCTAATTTCACCCAGACTATTTTTTCTGCCTATGCTTATCTTTTCAAAGACAAACTAGGCAAACTTCCAGTTGTGTACTCTATGAAGTTAGACCCTGAAGTCAGCCCAGTCATCAGACCAGCAAGGAAAGTTCCAGTAGCCATACAGGGTAGGGTCAAAGCTGAGCTAGTGAGAACGTTGCAGCAAGGAGTGATTTTGTCCAGTAGAAGAACCAACTGAATGGGTATCCTCCATGGTAGTAGCTCATAAGAAAAGCTCAGATGATATCAGAATATATACTGATCATGAGACATGAACAAAATTCTAAAATGACCTCATCATCCAATGCGTACAGTCAAAGTCACTGCTCTTATGCCAAAGGCCACTGTTTTTTCTGTCTTAGATGCAAAAAGTTCATTTTGACAAATTTTGCTTGAACAAAAATCTTTATTGCTAACTACTTTCAGTACACCTTTTGGTAGGTACAGATTTTTGAGAATGCCATTTGATTCTGCCAGTGAAGTATTTCACTGTGCAATGGAGCAATTTTTTCTGGCAATCCATGTGCTATTATAGTAGATGATATTCTTATAGGAGGCAATGGTGTAGTTGAACATGATAGAAACCTCTGGAAAGTTCTAGAATGTGCTTGTAAAGTGAATCTTAAGCTGAATCCACAGAAATGTAAATTCAGGCTACAAGAAGCTACTTATGTTGGTCATTTGTTTACTAATTCAGGCTTACAACCAGATCCTTCCAAGTAAACAGAAATTCTTGAGATGCCAGCACCCGATAATGTCCAAGCCCTACAATGTTTTCCCGGCATGATCAACTATTCGAGGCAAGTTCATTCCAGATTTGAGCTGACATGCAAAGATGTAACCTGTTCCTGGTTAGAATAACAACAAAGAGCATTTGATCGCCTGAAACAGAGAATTGCTAGTCTAACTAATTTAAGATACTATGATGTTCACAAACCAGTAACTCTTTCTTGTGATGCTTCTAAGTTTGGTCTTCATGCAGTCATTCTTCAAGAGGGTAGACCAGTAGCCTATGCATTGTGACCTCTAACCCAAACCAAGATGCAGTATGCTCAGATAGAGAAAGAACTTTTGGCAATTGTGTTTGCATGTTCGATGTTCCATGATCATATTTATGGCTGACCTATTCAAGCTGAGAGTGACCATCAAAATTTAGTTACTATTTTGAGAAAGCCTATGCACACAGCTCCTGCGAGATTGCAATTCATGATGTTCTGTCCTTATAAACAGAACTATCTCTGAAAGTAAAATCCCATCCATATGGAAAGTTTCCCATATCATCCCCCTACACAAAGGTGGCACATCTTCTGAACTATCAAATTTTAGGCCAATAGCCTTACTCTCACCAATTACTAAAATAATGGAAAAATGTATACACAAACAACTACTAAACCACCTTATCCATAATAATCTACTTGCCAACTGCCAACATGGTTTTAGACCATTCCACAGCACAACAACCGCACTACTATCCTTTGCTAACTCTATTAACGAAAATCGTAACAACAATACTTTCTCTTCTGCTCTATTTATAGACCTTTCAAAGGCCTTCGACATGGTGAACCACAACTTACTCATTGAAACCCTGAAAGCCCATTCACTTGACTCACAATCAATTCATTGGTTTAAATCCTATCTTGAAAACAGACAACAGGCAGCCCTTTGGAATAATACTCTTTCGTCTTCCCTCCCTGTGAACATAGGAGTACCTCAAGGCTCTATTTTAGGTCCTCTTCTCTTCTCACTATTTATTAACAACCTACATACCAATATTCCACAAGCCACTTGCATCCAATATGCAGACGACTCAACATTAATTTGCACTGCCAAATCCATAAACTCTCCAACTCCAGACCCAAACAGTACTAAACAGTGTTGAAAAGTGGTTCATGCACAACCGCCTCCTTCTGAACCCCAAAAAAACAAAATTACTACTCTTTGCTCCTACCCCTAAGTCAACTCCCCCAAACTTCATAGTAACCTCCAACAATGGCACTAATATAGTCCCTGATACCACAACCTGCTTACTGGGAGTTACAATTGACAACACCCTCAGCTTTGACGACCATATTAACTCAACAATAAAAACTGTCAACAAAAAATTAGGATCACTCTATAAAATCAAACCCTTCCTCACCCCCCCAGCCAGACTTACTCTTGCTCAGATCCACCTTTCCTCTACCCTCTTCTATGCTTCTCCAATTTATACTAATCTATCTAGAAATAACATTAATAAACTGTCCACCTGTTATAATAACATAGCTAGATTTGCTACCTGTTCCCCCTATAGAACTCACCATTGCCAAAACCTCAAACAACTGGGATGGCTTGAACTGCATAATAAGCTTCTCTATCAGCAACTTGCTATAACTCAAAAAATCCTCACTAATTCGATCACCCCCTACAAAAATCTCTCTACACTTCGCTCAGCAAACAAACTCCTAGTGTCTACTGTCAAATCAAACAACAAAGCAGGGGACTCACTCTTCACCAATACAGTGGGAAAAAGTTGGAATCAACTTCTAGCTGAACTTACCTCACTTGCTTCCACTCAGCTATTCAAAAAGCATCTTAAAGAATATCTAAAGAACCACTGGCTTTGTCCCTGCTCCAACCCTGACTGATTACACCCAATATACAAACATTTCCAACACAATTTGGTTCCTGATGCTCTTTCTACTATAGCATCCACCCCCTAATCTTACATTCCCCCATCTTCTAAAAAAAAATTATTAAACACATCTACTTTCTTTAGGGTTTTTCACAAAGTATTTTTATCTCATCTCACTTTTACTGTATGTTACTAATGTATATTGTGAATATGTATACTGTAACATTGTACATTTGTCTCTGTAACTGGTTGGAGCTTTTCTCCCCAGGCCTCTACTGAAAATGGACATATATCCAGTTAGACTAGCCCAGTCAACAAATGTAAAATAAATAAATAAATAAATAAATAAAATAAATGTTAAAATTGCAAAACTATCATTTCAATCTTGTTTACACAAAAGGCAAACTTCTTTATCTTGTCAGTGCTTTATTCAGATCACCCAGGGAAACCACTGAACAGCATAAAAATGAGCAACTTGATTTTGAAGTCATGGAAGTGAAATTTTTTTTTCCACACATCTTGATGAGCTTAGAACTCATCCAGCTTCAGATTCAATTTTCCTGAAGCTAAACCACTTTATCAGTCAATGATGGCTATCAAAGCAATCTTGTTTACCACTAGAAGTGCAACCATATTTCCCCATAGAGACAAGATTCTGTCTGACAATGGTATCATCATGAAAGGTCCAAAAGTGATTGTTCCAAAATCCTTGCAACAAGAGTATATTAACATCTTGCATTGTGACCAACCAGGAACTG
This sequence comes from Protopterus annectens, assembly GCF_019279795.1. Lineage (NCBI taxonomy): Eukaryota > Metazoa > Chordata > Ceratodontiformes > Protopteridae > Protopterus > Protopterus annectens. The sequence goes on from NC_056743.1 coordinate 1,370,517,192, forward strand.
ATTCTGTCAAAAGAAGGGCGAGAGGACTAGAATTTTGGCCTTCTATGTCAACAGACATTGTTTATAGTATTTTCATCATGTTCTGTTTGTAATAGTACTAAACTGCATCAACAGAAAGAACCACATCAGCTAAACAAGATTCCTGAACTACCTTGGTCAACAGTAGCTACATTTATTTTTGAATGTAATGGTCAACATTACTTGATGTTAGCAGACTCTTATTCAAATTGGTTCAAGATTGACCTACTTCCTAATCTCATGTCCAGTACTGTCATTACTAAGTTGAGAAGACATTTTTCTGTCCATGGTAGCCCTCACAAAGTTATTTCTGACAATGGTGCACAGTTTATAAACCATTCATGTTACGAGTTATCCTGAGTACCCACAGTCAAATGGTTTGGCAGAATGTGCAGTTCAAAGTACAAAACAGTTGCTAGAGAAGTCAAAATGAGAGAATACTGATGTTTCTCTGAATCTTCTGAATCTCAGAAACATATCTTGCAATAATCATCTTGGTTAACCTGCCCAGATACTTATGTCGAGACAAACAAGAACCACACTACTAATCAGTAGTGATTTGTTGGTTCCATGTGCTAAGAACAACAAAGCAGTGAAAGCTCAGTTCCTGAAAAAGCATTTGTCCCAGAAGTCCTGTTATGATGAGATCAGCAAACTGCTCAATCCATTACAAGTTTGTCCAGAGCTGAGATTGCACATTGTGGAATTGCAAGGAATAGAATTTAGACAAAATTGGAAACATTTAGTACCGCTGTCTGAGCCAGTATTGCAGCATCTTGCCTGTGATAAAGACTCTAGTTCGCAGAGTGACATGTCCAATATTCCAGTTCCAGAGGACATTTTAGCAAATATCCCTGTTCCTGAGAATATCCCCAAGAGTCCTAAAGTAGATTGTTCACCAATAACTGTCCATGTTGCTAAATCCAGTCCTAACTGCTACATTACAAGATCAGATCGCATTTCCAGACCTTGTTCCAGATACACAGCAACTTGGACATGAATGCTGTTTATTCATTATTCTCTGTATAATTTGCATGTCTTTTCAGATGTCATTAACATTGCATATCCTTTTAAATTACTATTCTCCCTTCAGGACACACGTGCTCTTCAGCAGTTGAATTATGCTCGCTGCACACTTGGGTCAGCTCTGCAGTCCAGCTTCCTCCCCACCCATACAATCTATGAAGGAATCAGTACTGCAAAACTAAAACAAGGACATACCTTTTGACACTGAAGAGCAGGCACACTCAGGTCAACTGCAGTCCACAGCTACCTCCCCACCCATACAGACTAAGAAGGAATCAGTACTGAAAAACTAAAACAAGGACATACTTTTTGAGTCTAAAGAGCAGGGTCAGTCCACCCAGGCATTCTAAATGTACGTGTTATGATAGTGCAGCTTTAATATTAGCAGTGTAACTTAGTAGTTCTCAGCATGCTAATAATACTGACTATTTGAGCCTTGTGTCCTCTCCCACTCCAGCTAGTGCAGTAATCCTAACTGTACACTAGACAGTATACACTTAATTCAGATTCTTCCTATTATCTGTGATTAAAAATAACCCTCAAGCAGTCCTTTCAGTGGTGCTTACCTTAGTTTTGTATCACTTGAGCCCAACCTGTTTATTTGCATCTTTACAGATTCCCCTTCATTGCTAATGTATCTCCCTACTCTATTCTGTGTACAAACTAGCTATTAATAAGCAAGACACTACCAACCTTAATAAACTTTGTTTTCTCATCTCTCTTTCACTTTACAGGTAGAGTTTGTTTTATTACTCAACTCCTCTGAGGTCTTCACTGACAGTTTTCCACTGCTTGCCTTTCTGGTTTTGTCTGGTTTCTGCCTACTCCATTAGCCCTGCAGGCTCACTCTGCTTCCCCCACCTCCAATTCCCTCCCACCCCAATGGTCCTACCTTTATACTTCCCTAACTCCACCCACACCCATTTTTATCCAATCAACCAACTCCCCCAAAGAATTCTAATCCTCTCAAATTTCCTAACCTCTCCCTTACAAAGACACACTATACTTCCCACCTCCAATAATCACTAACAAGTATCCCTCCCCCACCCACTTAATTCCTGCTCTCCAACTATTCTCAGTAACTCTCTCTCATTATTCCCACTGCTCACTCTCCTACCTCAACCCACTAATCTCTACCACCCTATCTCACATTTACCTCTACACATCTCTCATTCTACATCATGCTCCATTTCCCACCTGTTTTCTCACTTCAGCCTTACTCATATTCCTCCTTTGCCCTTTTCTGTACTTTACTATCCTCCCTGGCCCTTAACACTCTTTACCACTGCATATAACTTCTTCCTCTCAAACAATCACGCCTCATTCCTTCTCCTCCATATCCCATGACCTATACCCTTTAAATACAATTCTCTTCTATAAATTTAAGCTCCCCCCAATACCTCTCTCTGCTAATCCACTTCACTTCACTGGCAATAGCAGAGCTATCCTCAACTACACTCCTAACTTGCCCTCCCCATTGAATCTGATCACCTGTCTTTTACATCTAGTATCTCTCTATTTCTGATGACATCCATCCTAGTCCTAATTTCACTATCTCTACTAGCATCTGCTTCTCTACATCACGACAATCATCCTCCCCCAAAACCATCCACCTAGCTACAATCAATAGCCAAAGTATTAGTAATAAATACCCAACTTACACGTCTGGTTGTCAGATAACCCTCTGGACATGTCTCAGAATCCTGGCTCAAACCTCATATCAAAGATACTGAAATTCTTTCCCCCTGACTACCAAATCATACGGAATGACAGACCTAATAAGAAAGGAGGAGGGGTAGCCATAATTTACTCCTGTTCTCTAACAGTCATTCCATACACTAACTCCATTTCTAAATTCTTTCCTGCTGAACTATCCATAGCCTTCCTAAAAATCAAGAAACATAAATCTTTATGTATACATGCCATCTACATTTCCCTGGTGGTAACATCCCCATCCTTGAAGACATTCTCTTATGGTTCTCTTCTAACATCTCACTCATCCTTGGTGATGTAAACATCAACTGGGCCACCATCTTCTCAAAATTTGTGAGCCAAACAATTAATCTCTGTAACTTCTCCCAGCTAATAAACTACCCTACCAGACCCAGTAAAGACAGTTCCTCTGGCACTACGCTAGATTGGATCTTAGCAACTCATCCCAATCTAATCACAAACAGTGGAATTATACCTGATCCCCTTAGTGACCATCTACCAGTTTATGCTTTCCGGTGTGCTCCTCTGTCCAAATGCAACATCAAGACATTTAAACTCGTAATATCACCTACTTCAATCCACAGACATTTTGCAACTGTCTGAAAAAATGAATTGGGCCCCCTTAAAGACTCTGCCTCTGGACAGTGCACCTAATTACTTCAACAAAACCTTCCTAGACTTACTAAACAGCTTAGCCCCTCTTAGAACAAAAACAATAAATGCCAAAACCATTCCCTGGCTATCTAAAGAAACCAGAAGACTAATGTACCTCAGAGACAAATATTGGAAGCAATACCAAAAAGCTAAGTTAACAAACTCTCTAAATGAATTCAAACAACTCCACAGCTCAGTGAAGAAACTAATAACTAAAGACCATAAGACTTATTACTCTGAACTCCAATCGGAACATAATTCTAACCCCAAAAAGTTTTGGAATTGCATTTCCTCCCTTCTAATCCCTGGTAGAAAAGACAATCCACGCCCTAACCCAATTTCCACAGACCATGAAATTACATCTAATTTCAACACCTTTTTTGTTGACTGTATAGCCAAACTAACCGCAAACTTTCCCATCTTCTCTCCCTCTTAGTCCCCCCATCCATTGCTTTTCCCTCTACAGCTCCACCTTTCAGTCTTAAACCTATCCCCACCGGCAGCATAAAATACTCCTCCTTAAACTAAAGCCTTGCTCCTATGCTCCTGATAATCTGCCTCCATCCTTCCTTAAGATGGCTGCGGACAGCATTGCCCTCCCTGTTTCCATTCTTATCAACAGGTCCATCCAAGAAGCCTATGTCCCCTCACTCTGGAAGAAAGCTTTTATCTCCCTCTCCACAAAGGAGGCAATACTACAGACACTACTTACTTCCATCCTATAGTTATTTTCTCACTTCTTTCTAAAATCCTCAAAAAGTACATTCATCTCCAGCTCTTGCCATGCCTAACACACAATCATCTTCTTACCCCAGCACAATATGGTTTCAGACCTGGCCACAGCACTAGCACTGCTCTTTTGTCCTTCCTTGATACCATTAACCATGCTCGTGACTCAGGGAAAATCATACCCACCCTTAACTTAGATCTCTTGAAAGCCTTTGACACTGTCTTACTTCCTTTACTCTTATCTCAGCTTTCCTCCCTCAATTTCTCTCATTCTTCCTTAGCCTGGTTCACAAGCTATCTCTCCAATAGACAACAAGCTGTTAAATGGAAAAATTCCATTTCATCTTTTCTCAACAATCCCTCTGGCATCCCCCAAGGCTCTATTCTTGGTCCCTTACTTTTCACTATTTTCATTAATAACTTTTACAAATCTATAGATAATGCTGCACTGATCCAGTATGCTGATGATTGCACAATCATCTGCACAGCAAACTCTCCCTCTGAACTCTTTCAAAAATACCAAAAGGTCTTCTCCAATACTGAAACTTGGATGCTTAACAACCATCTTGCTCTTAATGCCAACAAAAGAAAAATCATGATATTCTCTCCTTTGAGAAATTTTACCATAGGAAAAAGCTCCTTTAAAATAAAAAGCCACAATCACATTCTACTCCTTGGAGTCACCATTAATGAACATTTAAAATTCGATATCCACATCCAAAATAATATAAACAAAAACATCAATAACTAGGTCTGCTGTATAGACAAAATCGCTATCTAACTGCTTCTACCAGATGTACTTTAGCCTCCTCCTACCTGCTCCCCTCTCTTATGTATGGTGCCTCTCTTCTTACTCATCTCGACCGTAGCCTAAAAAACAAACTGAAAGCCTGCTATAACAAAGTCTGTAAATTTGCTACAGGGTCCAAATCCTCCACCCATCACTGCCATTCCCTCCACTCCCTAAACTGGTTTGAGCTTCCTAATTACCTGAAATTCATACAACTCACCACTACTCACAAACTCATGTTTCAACCCTCTATCTGCCCCTCTCTTTCATCTATCTTAAACCCTTACCTCCCCAGTTGTACTCTTAAATCTGAACACCAAAACCTCCTTAAAATCTATAAACCCCTTAGCCCTCCTAGCCAATTACTTCTATCACACTCCTTATCTAAACTATGGAATTTCTTCCTCCCCTCCCTCCGCTGTACTCACAAACCACTCTAATTTCAAATCTCATCTCCATTCT